>NC_034200.2:42843117-43053117 GCF_002021735.2 Oncorhynchus kisutch | reverse complement strand
AGATAGAGAGGGGGAGGGAGAGGGAGAGGGAGATAGAGAGGGGGAGGGAGAGGGAGAGGGAGAGGGAGAGGGGGAGGGAGAGGGAGAGGGGGAGGGGGAGGGAGAGGGAGAGGGAGAGGGAGAGGGAGAGGGAGAGGGAGAGGGAGAGGGAGATAGAGAGGGGGAGGGAGAGGGAGAGGGAGAGGGGAGGGAGAGGGAGAGGGAGAGGGAGAGGGAGAGGGAGAGGGAGATAGAGAGGGGGAGGGAGAGGGAGAGGGAGAGGGGGAGGGAGAGGGAGAGGGAGAGGGAGAGGGCGAGAGACATATTATTGAACTTGCAGCACCTCGATATATAAAAGTTGCATACATTTGCAGTATAGTTGAGGCAATTTTAAATGCACATTTTGTTTGTAAAGACTAAAAGTTACAGAAAATGTTACAGCACTGTGGCTCTTTTTTGTTGGCTAGATTTTTTAATTTGTCCATCTACCTGCCGGTACATCAGAAGTAACTAACAAGCAGAACATTAGATTATTTACAATTGGTAACCTTAGGTTGTCCAAAACACAATATTGATATCAGTCTTACAGTCGAAACCAGACAGTACGAAGGTGCAGACAGCAGCTTAGAGGAAATAGAAGGTCATATTATCAGCTTTTGTCTTTTTTACTTGCCCAGTTCTGTTATGTCAGTGCAGATGGACAAGGAAAGGAAACAAGGATAGGACACAAGAGGAGGAGACAAGGAGAGTAGAGGAAGCTACTCAAGAGTATTGAGATGAAGCCCATGTGCACTAAGGGTTTCCGCCGGTTACCAATACCCCATAACAACAAAGCAAAAACAGGTTAGTAATTTAATTTGTACATTTATGATTAAATATATATATATTAAATATCCCATTTGCATATGTATTCAGACTCTTACTTCGTTGAAGCATCTTTGGCAGCGATTACAGCCTCAAGTCTTCTTGGGTATGACGCTACAAGCTTGGTACACCTGTACAGTGCCTTGCGAAAGTATTCGGCCCCCTTAAACTTTGCGACCTTTTGCCACATTTCAGGCTTCAAACATAAAGATATAAAACTGTATTTTTTTGTGAAGAATCAACAACAAGTGGGACACAATCATGAAGTGGAATGACATTTATTGGATATTTCAAACTTTTTTAACAATTATTCATATAAAATCTTCCTTTGTGAACTGTTCCTAATATCTGTTGTTCGTCATGTAGGTTGAGGGGGCTGTAAAAGATCTCAGTAGCCATTGTGTTGTCACTTTCAATGGTTCATTAGAAATGGTGCATCATTGAAAAGTCAAGTGCTATTGCAAGGCTCTTATTATTAAAGATGTAGTTTAAGTATAACTCTGACTGGTTTGTGAAGTTTGTCTTTCTCTTCATTTGGAAATACAGAAATTAACCACCACACATTTCTGGGGGGAATGGCCCTAGCCCTCACCCTCCGATCCAACAGGTCCCAGACATGCTCAATGGGATTGAGATCCGGGCTCTTCACTGGCAATGGCAGAACACTGACATTACTGTCTTGCAGGAAATCACACACAGAATGAGCAGTATGGCTGGTGGCATTGTCATGCTGGAGGGTCATGTCAGGATGAGCCTGCAGGAAGGGTACCACATGAGGGAGGAGGATGTCTTCCCTGTAACGCACAGCATTGAGAATGCCTGCAATCACAACAAGCTCAGTCCGATGATGCTGTGACACACCACCTCAGACCATGACGGACCCTCCACCTCCAAATCGATCCCGCTCCAGAGTACAGGCCTCAGTGTAACGCTCATTCCTTCGACGATAAACGCGAAATCTGACCATTACCCCTGGTGAGACAAAACCGCGACTCGTCAGTGAAGAGCACTTTTTGCCATTCCTGTCTGGTCCAGCGATGGTGGGTTTGTGCCGTAGGTGACGTTGTTGCCGGTGATGTCTGGTGAGGACCTGCCTTACAACAGGCCTACAAGCCCTCAGTCCAGCCTCTCTCAGCCTGTTACGGACAGTCTGAGCACTGATGGAGGGATTGTGCGTTCCTGGTGTAACTCGGGCAGTTGTTGTTGCCGTCCTGTACCTGTCTCGCAGGTGTGATGTTCGGATGTACCAATCCTGTGCAGGTGTTGTTACACGTGGTCTGCCACTGCAAGGATGATCAGCTGTCCGTCCTGTCTCCCTGTAGCTCTGTCTTAGGCGTCTCACAGTACGGACATTGCAATTTATTGCCCTGGCCACATCTACAGTCCTCAAGCCTCATTGCAGCATGCCTAAGGCACATTCACGCAGATGAGCAGGAACCCTGGGAATCTTTCTTTTGGTGTTTTTCAGAGCCAGTAGAAAGGCCTCTTTAGTGTCCTAAGTTTTCATAACTGTGACCTTAATTGCCTACCGTCTGTAAGCTGTTAGTGTCTTAATGACCGTTCCACAGGTGCATGTTCATTAATTGTTTATGTTTCATTGAACAAGCATGGGAAACAGTGTTAACATTTTTACGAATTATCTTTTGCTGAGTTTATACAGTATATACTCCGGAATCTGACATTGTTCATCCTAATATTTATATATTTCTTAATTTCATTATTTTACTTATAGATTTGTGTGTATTGTAGTGAATTGTTAGATATTACTGCACTGTTGGAACTAGCATTTCACTACACCTGCAATAACATCTGATAAATATGTGTATGTGACCAATAACATCTGTTAAATATATGTCTGGACCAATAACATCTGTTAAATATGTGTATGGACCAATAACATCTGATAAATATGTGTATGGACCAATAACATCTGATAAATATGTGTATGGGCCAATAACATTAGATTTGATTCCATTAGCCAAATTTCCTTTCTCTATCTCCTCCCTCTTCCCCCTGAATTGTACACTCATTCACTCCCCCTCTAAACGCATGGGATTGGTCGTTCACTCCCCCTCAACGATCTAGACGCATGGGATTGGTCGTTGACTCCCCCTCGACGATCTAAACGCATGGGATTGGTCTAAGCAAGTAGAGAGGGCGTTTCCATTTCCAACAAATCCCTTTGAGTGGGCACAGGATTGTACCAGTGCCCACTCCATGGTGAAGGATGAGGGATTCAGAGAAAGGGGATTAGTCTATTGTGATGTACAGTAGGTTGAAGTTGCCCTGATACACTGATCTTAGATCAGTTTAGCATTTTCTCCACTTATGGTTAAGGTTAAAAATGGAGAAGGGGAAGCTGATCGTGGATCTGTAGATAGGGTAAACTTCACTCCAGATTGATCTGTTGTGAGCTTATGGGGCAGGAAGGGATGTGGAAGCTAAGTCTGTCACCACCCTCTCTCATCACCGTCACACAGCCAGCCAGGCAGTAAGGCCATGCAGCCAGCCAGCCACACAGCCAGGCAGCAAGGCCAGGCAGCCAGCCAGCCACACAGCCAGGCAGCAAGGCCAGGCAGCCAGCCAGCCAGCCACACAGCAAGGCCAGGCAGCCAGCCAGCCACACAGCCAGCCAGGCAGCAAGGCCAGGCAGCCAGCCAGCCACACAGCCAGCCAGGCAGCAAGGCCAGGCAGCCAGCCAGCCACACAGCCAGCCAGGCAGCAAGGCCAAGCAGCCAGCCAGCCAGGCAGCAAGGCCAGGCCTCCATCAACACACACATTTAGGACTCCCACAGGATACAGGGGCCTATTGTCACATAGGGACATCACAACACAGCACCAGACCTGGGTTCAAGCAGTATTCTAAATATTTTCAAACAATTCCTGAGATTGATAGCGCTTTCCTGGTGTAATGGAACCAAGAGAATTCTAAACAATGGCAATTTCACACTCCAGGCAGGAAAACACTCAAATTATTTGAAAGATTTCGAATAGTATTTGAACCCAGGTTTGAACACAACACAGGCTGTGACACAGTGAGCTGGGTTGGGTGCAGGGTAAGAACCTATACTGTGGAAGAGGACAGATTCTGAATCCCAAATGGCACCCTATTCCCTACATAGTGCACTTAGGGTCCTGGTCAAAACTAGTGCACTATATAGGGAATAGGGTGTAATTTGGGATACAAGCATAGATATACTAGTGTTAGGTTATCAACTCATTGGGTCCAAGGTTTTTTAATACAGCAGATGACATCAGAGAGACGGACATACCTGAGAGGCTGTGGAAAGTCAACAGGCGCTAATGAGGAAAATTAACGAAAATGACCATCTGTTTAAATTAACACGGGTCTATGTGTTTTATCCGTTAACTAATTATTCCATGAATAGAATCATTTACGACACGATATACAAAACTACATTAAACATGTTTCTTATCTCTTTCCAAGAGTCCCATGAACTATAAATGTTAAAGACAATCATTCCTATATAACTTTCCTCCTCTTACAGATACAGTTATCACGTCTGATATCTCGAGATGAAAGCAACCTTTTACATTTAGATAGCAGCATGTTGATACAACACCAGAGCCCAGGCATATCCTCTTATCCTCTCTCCCTGACAAGTGAATGGAAGGGAAATGAAGGTTAACCTAGGCGACGCTATCTATAGATAGTGTTGCTAACCATCCAAGGTGGTAATTTCATTTAATTTATTTTTATTTCACCTTTATTTAACCAGGAAGGCCAGTTGAGAACAAGTTCTCATTTACAACTGCGACCTGGCCAAGATAAAGCAAAGCAGTGCGACACATACAACACAGAGTTACACATGGAATAAACAAACATACAGTCAATAATACAGTATAAACAAGTCTATATACGATGTGAGCACATGTGGTAGGATGGTAAGGCAATAAATGGTGGCGAAGTAAATACAATATAGCAAGTAAACACTCGGAGTGATGGATGTGTAGAAGATGAACGGAGCAAGATAAATAAATAACAGTATGGGGATGAGGTAGCAGGATGGAATATTTACAGATGGGCTATGTACAGGTGCAGTGATCTGTGAGCTGCTCTGACAGCTGGTGCTTAAAGTTAGTGAGAGAGATATGAGTCTCCAGGTTCAGTGATTTTTGCAATTCGTTCCAGTCATTGGCAGTAGAGAACTTGAAGGAAAGGTGGCCTAATCAGGAATTAGCTTTGGGGATGACCAGTAAGATATACCTGCTGGAGCGCGTGCTACGGGTGGGTGTTGCTATGGTGACCAGTGAGCTGAGATAAGGCGGGGCTTTACCTTGCAAAGACTTATAGATGACCTGGAGCCAGTGGGTTTGGCGACAAATATGAAGAGATAGCCAGCCAACGAGAGCATGCAGGTCGCAGTGGTGGGTAGTATATGGGGCTTTGGTGACAAAACAGATGGCACTGTGATAGACAGCATCCAAATAGCTGAGTAGAGTGTTGGAGGCTAATTTGTAAATGACATCGCGAAGTCAAGGATCTGCAGGATAGTCAGTTGTACGAGGGTATGTGTGGCTGCATGGGTGAACAAGGCTTTGTTGTGAAATAGGAAGCCGATTCTACATTTAATTTTGGATTGGAGATGCTTAATGTGAGTCTGAAAGGAGAGTTTACAGTCTAACCAAACATCTTGGTTTTTGTAGTTGTCCACATATTCTAAGTCAATACTGTCCAGAGTAGTGATGCTAGTCGGACGGGCGGGTGCGGGCATTTAGTTTTACTTGCATTTAAGAGCAGTTGGAGGCCACGGAAGGAGAGTTGTATGGCATTGAAGCTCGTTTGGAGGTTAATTAACAGTGTCCAAAGAAGGTATCACGAATGGTGTCGTCTGCGTAGAGGTGGATCAGAGAATCACCAGCAGCAAGAGCGACATCATTGATGTATACATAGAAAATATTGAACCCTGTGGCACCCCCATAGAGACTGCCAGAGGTCCTGACAACAGGCCCTCCGATTTGACACACTGAACTCTGTCTGAGAAGTAGTTGGTGAACCAGGCGAGGCAGTCATTTGAGAAACCAAGGCTCTTGAGTCGGAATGTGATAAGAATGTGGTGATTGACAGAGTCGAAAGCCTTGGCCAGGTCGATGAATACAGCTGCACAGTATTGTCTCTTATCGATGGCGGTTACGATATCGTTTAGGACCTTGAGCGTGGCTGAGGTGCACCCATGACCAGCTCGGAAACCAGATTTCATAGCGGAGAAGGTACGGTGGGATTCGAAATGGTCGGTGATCTGTTTGTTAACTTGCCTTTCGAAGACCTTAGAAAGGCAGGGTAGGATAGATATAGGCCTGTAGCAGTTTGGGTCTAGAGTGTCTCCCCCTTTGAAGAGGAGGATGACCGCAGCAGTTTTCCAATCTTTGGGGTTCTCAGACGATACGAAAGAGTGTTTGAACAGGCTAGTAATAGGAGTTGCAACAATTTCGGGAGATCATTTTAGAACGAGAGGGTCCAGCTGATTTGTAGGGGTCCAGATTTTGCAGCTCTTTCAGAACATCAGCTATCTGGATTTGGGTGAAGGAGAAATGGGCAGGCTTGGGCAAGTTGCTATGGGGGGTGCAGGGCTGTTGACCAGGGTAGGGGTGGGGGTGGCTAGGTGGAAAGTTTCCTAGCCTCAGTGCAGTGGGCAGCTGGGAGGAGGTGCTCTTATTCTCTTTGATGCTAATGTCGTACGCCACAGGATGTTTTTGTGCTGGTCAAGGGCAGTCAGGTCTAGAGTGAACCGCGGGCTATATCTGTTCCTGGTTCTAAATTTTTTTGAATGGGGCATGCTTATTTAAGATGGAGAGGAAAGCACTTTTAAAGAATAACCAGGCATCCTCTACTGACGGGATGAGGTCAATATCCTTCCAGGATACCCAGCCAGGTCGATTAGAAAGGCCTGCTCGCTGAAGTGTTCTAGGGAGCATTTGACAGTGATGAGGGGTGGTCGTTTGACCGCAGACCCATTACGGACGCAAGCAATGAGGCGGTGATCGTGAGATCCTGGTTGAAGACAGCAGAGATGTATTTGGAGGGCAGGTTGGTTAGGACGATATCTATGAGGGTGCCTGTTTTGACCTGGTAGGTTCATTGATAATTTAGGTAGCATTGCTAACCATCCAAGGTGGTGCTAATGCTATAGGTAGCGTTGCTAACCATCCAAGGTGGTGCTAATGCTATAGGTAGCGTTGCTAACTATCCAAGGTGGTGCTAATGCTATAGGTAGCGTTGCTAACCATCCAAGGTGGTGCTAATGCTATAGGTAGCGTTGCTAACCATCCAAGGTGGTGCTAATGCTATAGGTAGCGTTGCTAACCATCCAAGGTGGTGCACCCTAAAGTCATAGTAGCAACTGAAGATCTGTCATCAAACAGAGGCATGGCAGCCTGGGTACATGTAGAGCAACTCACCTAATGCAGTCATTTAAAAATAAATAAATAAAGTTATTTCCAGTATCTAACCTGATGTAGCTGTCCTCTGGATGAATGAACTCGTGGAAGAACTGAAACTGATAGAGGTAGAGGACGACCAGGTGTCCAGCGCTGAATATGGCCATGAGGACACACATACAGCTGAAGATGAGGGTGTCGAAGGTCCGACAGAACGACCACCACGTACACAGGAACAGGAACACGAAGAAATAGACCGCCGACGTCAGGGAGGGCAGAATTATACCTTCAAAATACACATACATTTATTAATCAATTAATCAATCAATCAACCAATCAATAAGTAGACTGCCGAGTTCAGGGGGGGGGGGCAGCATGATACCTGGTGGAAAAATAATAAGCATTCAGATAAGAAATATGACCAGAAGTTTATTTACAGCAAGCTACACTGTGGGTGAGATGTGAGCATTCAGATATAACAGAGAAGACCAGAAGTTTTTCCTGACCACGTGACCTGACTAAGAAAATCTCTGGGCCCTATTTTCACTATAGTCATATTTAAGAAATGTAATAGCACTCATAAAGAAGGGTTTGTACACAGTAAGATAGGTGGAGGCTGATTCTACCACTGAAAGACACTGACCTGTTAGCCCTAGTAGTATGGTGACCACCACTTTCCCTGCGGTGGTGATCAGATTCCCAATGATCTCCTTCACTTTGGACGCCACGGCAGCGACGCAACCCAGAATCTTCATCTTGGTGCTCTCCTCTTCCTCCTCCTCTTCTTCCTCCTCTTCCTCCTCCTCCTCCTCCTCATCTTCCTCATCCTCCATTTCTTCCTCCTCTTCTCCGGCCTCGTACCCAGCCTCAAAGTTTTCATCCAACAGGACATTGTCATCAAGGCTAAGATCTTCCTCTTCAACCTGGTTGGTAGACAGAGAGTTCAAAGTTCACAGACAGTGTGCCGAAACAATTCAGAGCCAATCCAAAATGGATACATACTTGTTCCTGCAAAAACCAGCACCTGGTTCTAGACACACTGCGGTGCCCAGGCTTTTATTTGGTATTTCTTTCAACAATTCAGTGTATAAAGAAAGGGATGGCAAAATCTCCTCATGAACAACTACTAGTTAGAGGTGGCCAAACCTCCTCATGAATAACTACTAGTTAGAGGAGGCCAAACCTCTTCATGAATATCTACTAGTTAGAGGTGGCCAAACCTCCTCATGAATAACTACTAGTTAGAGGTGGCCAAACCTCCTCATGAATATCTACTAGTTAGAGATGGCCAAACCTCCTCATGAATAACTACTAGTTAGAGGTGGCCAAACCTCCTCATGAATAACTACTAGTTAGAGATGGTCAAACCTCCTCATGGAGAACTACTGGTTAGAGGTGGCCAAACCTCCTCATAGAGAACTACTAGTTAGAGGTGGCCAAACCTCCTCATGAATAACTACTAGATAGAGGTGGCCAAACCTCCTCATGGAGAACTACTAGTTAGAGGTGGCCAAACCTCCTCATGAATAACTACTAGTTAGAGGAGGCCAAACCTCCTCATGAATAACTACTAGTTAGAGGTGGCCAAACCTCCTCATGAATAACTACTAGTTAGAGGAGGCCAAACCTCCTCATGGAGAACTACTAGTTAGAGGTGGCCAAACCTCCTCATGGAGAACTACTAGTTAGAGGAGGCCAAACCTCCTCATGAATAACTAGTTAGAGGAGGCCAAACCTTCTCATGAATAACTACTAGTTAGAGGAGGCCAAACCTCCTCATAGAGAACTACTAGTTAGAGGTGGCCAAAACTCCTCCTCCTTACTTTCGGCGCCGACAGAGATGGCCGCCTCGCTTCGCGTTCCTAGGAAACTATGCAGTTTTTTGTTTTTTTTACGTGTTATTTCTTACATTGGTACCCCAGGTCATCTTAGGTTTCATTACATACAGTCGAGAAGAACTACTGAACATAAGAGCAGCGTCAACTCACCATCAGTACGACCAAGAATATGTTTTTCGCGACGCGGATCCTGTGTTCTGCCTCTCAAACAGGACAACAGAATGGATCCCATGCAGCGACCCAAAAAATGACTCCGAAAAAGAGGGAAACGAGGCGGTCTTCTGGTCAGACTCCGGAGACGGGCACATCGTGCACCACTCCCTAGCATTCTTCTCGCCAATGTCCAGTCTCTTGACAACAAGGTTGATGAAATCCGAGCAAGGGTAGCATTCCAGAGGGACATCAGAGACTGTAACGTTCTTTGCTTCACGGAAACATGGCTCACTGGAGAGACGCTATCGGAGGCGTGCAGCCAGCGGGTTTCTCCACGCATCCCCCCGACAGAAACAAACATCTTTCTGGTAAGAAGAGGGGCGGGGGCGTATGCCTTATGGCTAACGAGACATGGTGTGATGAAAGAAACATACAGGAACTCAAATCCTTCTGTTCACCTGATTTAGAATTCCTCACAATCAAATGTAGACCGCATTATCTACCAAGAGAATTCTCTTCGATTATAATCACAGCCGTATATATCCCCCCCAAGCAGACACATCGATGGCTCTGAACGAACTTTATTTGACTCTTTGCAAACTGGAATCCATTTATCCGGAGGCTGCATTCATTGTAGCTGGGGATTTTAACAAGGCTAATCTGAAAACAAGACTCCCTAAATTTGATCAGCATATCGATTGCGCAACCAGGGGTGGAAAAACCTTGGATCATCGTTACTCTAACTTCCGCGACGCATATAAGGCCCTGCCCCGCCCTCCTTTCGGAAAAGCTGACCACGACTCCATTTTGTTGATCCCGGCCTACAGACAGAAACTAAAACAAGAGGCTCCCATGCTGAGGTCTGTCCAACGCTGGTCCGACCAAGCTGACTCCACACTCCAAGACTGCTTCCATCACGTGGACTGGGATATGTTTCGTATTGCGTCAGATAACAATATTGACGAATACGCTGATTCGGTGTGCGAGTTCATTAGAACGTGCGTTGAAGATGTCGTTCCCATAGCAACGATTAAAACATTCCCTAACCAGAAACCGTGGATTGATGGCAGCATTCGAGTGAAACTGAAAGCGCGAACTACTGCTTTTAATCAGGGCAAGGTGACTGGTAACATGACTGAATACAAACAGTGCAGCTATTCCCTCCGCAAGGCTATCAAACAAGCTAAGCGTCAGTACAGAGACAAAGTAGAATCTCAATTCAACGGCTCAGACACAAGAGGCATGTGGCAGGGTCTACAGTCAATCATGGACTACAAGAAGAAATCCAGCCCAGTCACGGACCAGGATGTCTTGCTCCCAGGCAGACTAAATAACTTTTTTGCCCGCTTTGAGGACAATACAGTGCCACTGACACGGCCTGCAACCTTAAACATGCGGGCTCTCCTTCACTGCAGCCGAGGTGAGTAAGACATTTAAACGTGTTAACCCTCGCAAGGCTGCAGGCCCAGACGGCATCCCCAGCCGCGCCCTCAGAGCATGCGCAGACCAACTGGCCGGTGTGTTTACGGACATATTCAATCAATCCCTATACCAGTCTGCTGTTCCCACATGTTTCAAGAGGGCCACCATTGTTCCTGTTCCCAAGAAAGCTAAGGTAACTGAGCTAAACGACTACCGCCCCGTAGCACTCACTTCCGTCATCATGAAGTGCTTTGAGAGACTAGTCAAGGACCATATCACCTCCACCCTACCTGACACCCTAGACCCACTCCAATTTGCTTACCGCCCAAATAGGTCCACAGACGATGCAATATCAACCACACTGCACACTGCCCTAACCCATCTGGACAAGAGGAATACCTATGTGAGAATGCTGTTCATCGACTACAGCTCGGCATTCAACACCATAGTACCCTCCAAGCTCATCATCAAGCTCGAGACCCTGGGTCTCGACCCCGCCCTGTGCAACTGGGTACTGGACTTCCTGACGGGCCGCCCCCAGGTGGTGAGGGTAGGCAACAACATCTCCACCCCGCTGATTCTCAACACTGGGGCCCCACAAGGGTGCGTTCTGAGCCCTCTCCTGTACTCCCTGTTCACCCACGACTACGTAAACACGCACGCCTCCAACTCAATCATCAAGTTTGCGGACGACACAACAGTGGTAGGCTTGATTACCAACAACGACGAGACGGCCTACAGGGAGGAGGTGAGGGCCCTCGGAGTGTGGTGTCAGGAAAATAACCTCACACTCAACGTCAACAAAACTAAGGAGATGATTGTGGACTTCAGGAAACAGCAGAGGGAACACCCCCCTATCCACATCGATGGAACAGTAGTGGAGAGGGTAGCAAGTTTTAAGTTCCTCGGCATACACATCACAGACAAACTGAATTGGTCCACTCACACAGACAGCATCGTGAAGAAGGCGCAGCAGCGCCTCTTCAACCTCAGGAGGCTGAAGAAATTCGGCTTGTCACCAAAAGCACTCACAAACTTCTACAGATGCACAATCGAGAGCATCCTGGCGGGCTGTATCACCGCCTGGTACGGCAACTGCTCCGCCCACAACCGTAAGGCTCTCCAGAGGGTAGTGAGGTCTGCACAACGCATCACCGGGGGCAAACTACCTGCCCTCCAGGACACCTACACCACCCGATGTTACAGGAAGGCCATAAAGATCATCAAGGACATCAACCACCCGAGCCACTGCCTGTTCACCCCGCTATCATCCAGAAGGCGAGGTCAGTACAGGTGCATCAAAGCTGGGACCGAGAGACTGAAAAACAGCTTCTATCTCAAGGCCATCAGACTGTTAAACAGCCACCACTAACATTGAGTGGCTGCTGCCAACACACTGACACTGACTCAACTCCAGCCACTTTAATAATGGGAATTGATGGGGAATGATGTAAATATATCACTAGCCACTTTAAACAATGCTACCTTATATAATGTTACTTACCCTACATTATTCATCTCATATCCATACGTATATACTGTACTCTATATCATCGACTGCATCCTTATGTAATACATGTATCACTAGCCACTTTAACTATGCCACTTTGTTTACATACTCATCTCATATGTATATACTGTACTCGATACCATCTACTGTATCTTGCCTATGCTGCTCTGTACCATCACTCATTCATATATCCTTATGTACATATTCTTTATCCCCTTACACTGTGTATAAGACAGTAGTTTTGGAATTGTTAGTTAGATTACTTGTTGGTTATTACTGCATTGTCGGAACTAGAAGCACAAGCATTTCGCTACACTCGCATTAACATCTGCTAACCATGTGTATGTGACAAATAAAATTTGATTTGATTTGATTTGAACTACTAGTTAGAGTTAGAGGTGGCCAAACCTCCTCATAGAGAACTACTAGTTAGAGGTGGCCAAACCTCCTCATAGAGAACTACTAGTTAGAGGAGGCCAAACCTCCTCATGAATAACTACTAGTTAGAGGTGGCCAAACCTCCTCATAGAGAACTACTAGTTAGAGGTGGCCAAACCTCCTCATGAATAACTACTAGTTAGAGGTGGCCAAACCTCCTCATAGAGAACTACTAGTTAGAGGTGGCCAAACCTCCTCATGGAGAACTACTGGTTAGAGGTGGCCAAACCTCCTCATGAATAACTACTAGTTAGAGGTGGCCAAACCTCCTCATGAATAACTAGTTAGAGGAGGCCAAACCTCCTCATGAATAACTAGTTAGAGGAGGCCAAACCTCCTCATGAATAACTAGTTAGTGGAGGCCAAACCTCCTCATGAATAACTAGTTAGAGGAGGCCAAACCTCCTCATGAATAACTAGTTAGTGGAGGCCAAACCTCCTCATGAATAACTAGTTAGAGGAGGCCAAACCTCCTCATGAATAACTAGTTAGTGGAGGCCAAACCTCCCCATTGAATAACTAGTTAGTGGAGGCCAAACCTCCCCATTGAATAACTAGTTAGAGGAGGCCAAACCTCCTCATGAATAACTAGTTAGTGGAGGCCAAACCTCCCCATTGAATAACTAGTTAGAGGAGGCCAAACCTCCTCATGAATTGTGTTTTGTTTATTTTTATTTTTACAGGGACAGTGCACATTAATCAACATTTCAGTAAAAGTGCCGGTTTTAGCCAACCGGCTAATTTTCAACCGCAGTCCCTGGGCAGGTTATTAAAAACAATTACAATATAGACAAAAGCAACATAGAACAAGCAAGACATAGCAACATAGGACAAGCAAGACATAGCATACAGACAGAGCAACATAGGACAAGCAAGATGTAGCATACAGACAGAGCAGCATAAAACAAAAAGCAGCAAGTCAAAAAAGTGTTTCCACACCTCACAAGCTACAGACAACATGGAGAGTGGCAACACACAGCTAGGGACCATGTTCACAAATCTGATTGACCTTTAGCCATGTCTTCAAGCATTTTGTGAAAGTGTGATATGTGGTGCAGTTATGTGTGTCTGATGGCAGTGTATTCCAGACATGGGAAGCTCTACTAGTTAGAGGTGGCCAAACCTCCTCATAGAAACTACTGGTTAGAAACCTCCTCATAGAAACTACTGGTTAGAGGTGGCCAAACCTCCTCATAGAAACTACTGGTTAGAAACCTCCTTATAGAAACTACTGGTTAGAAACCTCCTCATAGAAACGACTGGTTAGAAACCTCCTCATAGAAACTACTGGTTAGAGGTGGCCAAACCACCTCATAAAAACTACTGGTTAGAGGTGGCCAAACCACCTCATAGATAACTACTAGTTAGAGGTGGCCAAACCTCCTCATAGAAACTACTGGTTAGAGGTGGCCAAACCTCCTCATGGAGACCTACTGGTTAGAGGTGGCCAAACCAAATCATAAAAAGTACTGGTTAGAGGTGGCCAAACCTCCTCATAGAGAACTACTAGTAAGAGGAGGCCAAACCTCCTCATAGAGAACTACTAGTTAGAGGTGGCCAAACCTCCTCATGAATAACTACTAGTTAGAGGTGGCCAAACCTCCTCATGAATAACTACTAGTTAGAGGTGGCCAAACCTCCTCATGAATAACTACTAGTTAGAGGTGGCCAAACCTCCTCATGGAGAACTACTGGTTAGAGGAGGCCAAACCTCCTCATGAATAACTACTAGTTAGAGGCCAAACCTCCTCATGAATAACTACTAGTTAGAGGAGGCCAAACCTCCTCATAGAGAACTACTAGTTAGAGGTGGCCAAACCTCCTCATAGAGAACTACTAGTTAGAGGTGGCCAAACCACCTCATTAAAACTACTGGTTAGAGGTGGCCAAACCTCCTCATAGAGAACTACTAGTTAGAGGTGGCCAAACCTCCTCATGAATAACTACTAGTTAGAGGTGGCCAAACCTCCTCATGGAGAACTACTAGTTAGAGGAGGCCAAACCTCCTCATAGAGAACTACTAGTTAGAGGTGGCCAAACCTCCTCATAGAGAACTACTAGTTAGAGGTGGCCAAAGCTCCTCATAGAAACTACTGGTTAGAGGTGGCCAAACCTCCTCATGGAGAACTACTAGTTAGAGGTGGACAAAGCTCCTCATAGAAACTACTGGTTAGAGGTGGCCAAACCTCCTCATGAATAACTACTAGTTAGAGGTGGCCAAACCTCCTCATGAATAACTACTAGTTAGAGGAGGCCAAACCTCCTCATAGAGAACTACTAGTTAGAGGTGGCCAAACCTCCTCATGGAGAACTACTGGTTAGAGGTGGCCAAACCTCCTCATAGATAACTACTAGTTAGAGGAGGCCAAACCTCCTCATGAATAACTACTAGTTAGAGGTGGCCAAACCTCCTCATAGAGAACTACTAGTTAGAGGTGGCCAAACCTCCTCATAGAGAACTACTAGTTAGAGGTGGCCAAACCACCTCATTAAAACTACTGGTTAGAGGTGGCCAAACCTCCTCATAGAGAACTACTAGTTAGAGGTGGCCAAACCTCCTCATGAATAACTACTAGTTAGAGGTGGCCAAACCTCCTCATGGAGAACTACTAGTTAGAGGAGGCCAAACCTCCTCATAGAGAACTACTAGTTAGAGGTGGCCAAACCTCCTCATAGAGAACTACTAGTTAGAGGTGGCCAAACCTCCTCATGAATAACTACTAGTTAGAGATGGCCAAACCTCCTCATGGAGAACTACTAGTTAGAGGTGGACAAAGCTCCTCATAGAAACTACTGGTTAGAGGTGGCCAAACCTCCTCATGAATAACTACTAGTTAGAGGTGGCCAAACCTCCTCATGAATAACTACTAGTTAGAGGAGGCCAAACCTCCTCATAGAGAACTACTAGTTAGAGGTGGCCAAACCTCCTCATGGAGAACTACTGGTTAGAGGTGGCCAAACCTCCTCATAGATAACTACTAGTTAGAGGAGGCCAAACCTCCTCATGAATAACTACTAGTTAGAGGTGGCCAAACCTCCTCATGGAGAACTACTGGTTAGAGGAGGCCAAACCTCCTCATGGAGAACTACTGGTTAGAGGTGGCCAAACCTCCTCATGAATAACTCGGATGGGGCCACAGTGTCTCCTGACCCCTCCTGTCTCAGCCTCCAGTATTTATGCTGCAGTAGTTTATGTGTCGGGGGGCTGGGGTCAGTTTGTTATATCTGGAGTACTTCTCCTGTCCTATTCGGTGTCCTGTGTGAATCTAAGTGTGCGTTCTCTAATTCTCTCCTTCTCTCTTTCTTTCTCTCTCTCGGAGGACCTGAGCCCTAGGACCATGCCCCAGGACTACCTGACATGATGACTCCTTGCTGTCCCCAGTCCACCTGGCCATGCTGCTGTTCCAGTTTCAACTGACCTGAGCCCTAGGACCATGCCCCAGGACTACCTGACATGATGACTCCTTGCTGTCCCCAGTCCACCTGGCCATGCTGCTGTTCCAGTTTCAACTGACCTGAGCCCTAGGACCATGCCCCAGGACTACCTGACATGATGACTCCTTGCTGTCCCCAGTCCACCTGGCCATGCTGCTGCTCCAGTTTCAACTGACCTGAGCCCTAGGACCATGCCCCAGGACTACCTGACATGATGACTCCTTGCTGTCCCCAGTCCACCTGACTGTGCTGCTGCTCCAGTTTCAACTGTTCTGCCTTATTATTATTCGACCATGCTGGTCATTTATGAACATTTGAACATCTTGGCCATGTTCTGTTATAATCTCCACCCGGCACAGCCAGAAGAGGACTGGCCACCCCACATAGCCTGGTTCCTCTCTAGGTTTCTTCCTAGGTATTGGCCTTTCTAGGGAGTTTTTCCTAGCCACCGTGCTTCTACACCTGCATTGTTTGCTGTTTGGGGTTTTAGGCTGGGTTTCTGTACAGCACTTTGAGATATCAGCTGATGTACGAAGGGCTATATAAATAAATTTGATTTGATTTGATTTGATAACTACTAGTCAGAGATGGCCAAACCTCCTCATGGAGAACTACTAGTTAGAGGTGGCCAAACCTCCTCATAGAGAACTACTAGTTAGAGGTGGCCAAACCTCCTCATGAATAACTACTAGTTAGAGGTGGCCAAACCTCCTCATAGAGAACTACTAGTTAGAGGTGGCCAAACCTCCTCATGGAGAACTACTAGTTAGAGGAGGCCAAACCTCCTCATGAATAACTACTAGTTAGAGGAGGCCAAACCTCCTCATGAATAACTACTAGTTAGAGGTGGCCAAACCTCCTCATAGAGAACTACTAGTTAGAGGTGGCCAAACCTCCTCATGAATAACTACTAGTTAGAGGTGGACAAACCTCCTCATGAATAACTACTAGTTAGAGGAGGCCAAACCTCCTCATGGAGAACTACTAGTTAGAGGTGGCCAAACCTCCTCATAGAGAACTACTAGTTAAGAGGTGGCCAAACCTCCTCATGAATAACTACTAGTTAGAGGTGGCCAAACCTCCTCATGGAGAACTACTAGTTAGAGGAGGCCAAACCTCCTCATAGAGAACTACTAGTTAGAGGTGGCCAAACCTCCTCATGAATAACTACTAGTTAGAGGTGGCCAAACCTCCTCATGAATAACTACTAGTTAGAGGTGGCCAAACCTCCTCATAGAGAACTACTAGTTAGAGGTGGCCAAACCTCCTCATGGAGAACTACTAGTTAGAGGAGGCCAAACCTCCTCATGAATAACTACTAGTTAGAGGAGGCCAAACCTCCTCATGAATAACTACTAGTTAGAGGTGGCCAAACCTCCTCATAGAGAACTACTAGTTAGAGGTGGCCAAACCTCCTCATGAATAACTACTAGTTAGAGGTGGACAAACCTCCTCATGAATAACTACTAGTTAGAGGAGGCCAAACCTCCTCATGGAGAACTACTAGTTAGAGGTGGCCAAACCTCCTCATAGAGAACTACTAGTTAAGAGGTGGCCAAACCTCCTCATGAATAACTACTAGTTAGAGGTGGCCAAACCTCCTCATGGAGAACTACTAGTTAGAGGAGGCCAAACCTCCTCATAGAGAACTACTAGTTAGAGGTGGCCAAACCTCCTCATGAATAACTACTAGTTAGAGGTGGCCAAACCTCCTCATGGAGAACTACTGATTAGAGGTGGCCAAACCTCCTCATGAATAACTACTAGTTAGAGGAGGCCAAACCTCCTCATGGAGAACTACTAGTTAGAGGAGGCCAAACCTCCTCATGGAGAACTACTAGTTAGAGGAGGCCAAACCTCCTCATAGAGAACTACTAGTTAGAGGAGGCCAAACCTCCTCATAGAGAACTACTAGTTAGAGGAGGCCAAACCTCCTCATAGAGAACTACTAGTTAGAGGTGGCCAAACCTCCTCATGGAGAACTACTGGTTAGAGGTGGCCAAACCTCCTCATGGAGAACTACTGATTAGAGGTGGCCAAACCTCCTCATAGATAACTACTAGTTAGAGGAGGCCAAACCTCCTCATGGAGAACTACTAGTTAGAGGTGGCCAAACCTCCTCATGAATAACTAGTTAGAGGTGGCCAAACCTCCTCATGAATAACTAGTTAGAGGTGGCCAAACCTCCTCATGGAGAACTACTGGTTCGTTGTGGATCTATAGTAAATTTACCCAGAGTAAAAATGGGAGGGACATGCTCAGTCAAGGGGAGGGTTCAATATTCTTAGTTTTTTTTAATCTAGTCCAAGGGAGGGTCAATTATGATGACATTTCTATATTTCTCAGTATTTTAGAATTCATTGCTTATTAGTCTATACGCTGAGTGTACAATGTTTGGGGGATTAAAAACAATGTTTCTTGCCCATGATGTATTTATCAGAGTTATTGATCTCACAAAAAGCCAGATTCAAGTAACTTATATTGTGGTACTGAAACTTGAAGGTTTTTAAACCAGACAGATTATAGGGAGACACTTATGACCTTCTCTCGTTGGGTTAAACCACAGAAGAAGAGTATCCAGCAGTTAAAGCTTACGTTGTTCTGCGTCGGTAGGCCTACTCTGTCTGGGGTGGAAAGATAGGCCTACTCTGTCTGGGGTGGAAAGGTAGACCTACTCTGTCTGGGGTGGAAAGGTAGGCCTACTCTGTCTGGGGTGGAAAGGTAGGCCTACTGTCTGGGGTGGAAAGGTAGACCTACTCTGTCTGGGGTGGAAAGGTACGACCTACTGTCTGGGGTGGAAAGGTAGGCCTACTGTCTGGGGTGGAAAGGTAGGCCTACTGTCTGGGGTGGAAAGGTAGGTCCTACTCTGTCTGGGGTGGAAAGGTAGGACCTACTGTCTGGGGTGGAAAGGTAGGCCTACTGTCTGGGGTGGAAAGGTAGGCCTACTGTCTGGGGTGGAAAGGTAGGCCTACTCTGTCTGGGGTGGAAAGGTAGGCCTACTCTGTCTGGGGTGGAAAGGTAGACCTACTGTCTGGGGTGGAAAGCTAGTCATACTGTCTGGGGTGGAAAGGTAGGCCTACTCTGTCTGGGGTGGAAAGGTAGGCCTACTGTCTGGGGTGGAAAGGTAGGCCTACTGTCTGGGGTGGAAAGGTAGTCCTACTCTGTCTGGGGTGGAAAGGTAGGCCTACTGTCTGGGGTGGAAAGGTAGGCCTACTCTGTCTGGGGTGGAAAGGTAGGCCTACTGTCTGGGGTGGAAAGGTAGTCCTACTGTCTGGGGTGGAAAGGTACGTCTACTCTGTCTGGGGTGGAAAGGTAGGTCCTACTCTGTCTGGGGTGGAAAGGTAGACCTACTCTGTCTGGGGTGGAACGGTAGGCCTACTCTGTCTGGGGTGGAACGGTAGGCCTACTCTGTCTGGGGTGGAAAGGTAGGCCTACTGTCTGGGGTGGAAAGGTAGGTCCTACTGTCTGGGGTGGAAAGGTAGGTCCTACTCTGTCTGGGGTGGAAAGGTAGACCTACTCTGTCTGGGGTGGAAAGGTAGGTCTACTGTCTGGGGTGGAAAGGTAGACCTACTCTGTCTGGGGTGGAAAGGTAGGCCTACTGTCTGGGGTGGAAAGGTAGGCCTACTGTCTGGGGTGGAAAGGTAGGTCCTACTCTGTCTGGGGTGGAAAGGTAGATCTACTGTCTGGGGTGGAAAGGTAGACCTACTCTGTCTGGGGTGGAAAGGTAGGCCTACTGTCTGGGGTGGAAAGGTAGACCTACTCTGTCTGGGGTGGAAAGGTAGGCCTACTCTGTCTGGGGTGGAAAGGTAGACCTACTGTCTGGGGTGGAAAGGTAGGTCCTACTCTGTCTGGGGTGGAACGGTAGGCCTACTGTCTGGGGTGGAAAGGTAGGCCTACTGTCTGGGGTGGAAAGGTAGGCCTACTGTCTGGGGTGGAAAGGTAGGCCTACTGTCTGGGGTGGAAAGGTAGGCCTACTGTCTGGGGTGGAAAGGTAGGTCCTACTCTGTCTGGGGTGGAAAGATAGGCCTACTCTGTCTGGGGTGGAAAGGTAGACCTACTCTGTCTGGGGTGGAAATGTAGGCCTACTCTGTCTGGGGTGGAAAGGTAGGCCTACTGTCTGGGGTGGAAAGGTAGACCTACTCTGTCTGGGGTGGAAAGGTAGGTCCTACTCTGTCTGGGTGGAAAGGTAGGACCTACTGTCTGGGGTGGAAAGGTAGGCCTACTGTCTGGGGTGGAAAGGTAGGCCTACTGTCTGGGGTGGAAAGGTAGGACTACTCTGTCTGGGGTGGAAAGGTACGTCTACTCTGTCTGGGGTGGAAAGGTAGGTCCTACTCTGTCTGGGGTGGAAAGGTAGACCTACTGTCTGGGGTGGAAAGGTAGGTCCTACTGTCTGGGGTGGAAAGGTAGGTCCTACTCTGTCTGGGGTGGAAAGGTAGACCTACTCTGTCTGGGGTGGAAAGGTAGGTCTACTGTCTGGGGTGGAAAGGTAGACCTACTCTGTCTGGGGTGGAAAGGTAGGCCTACTGTCTGGGGTGGAAAGGTAGGCCTACTGTCTGGGGTGGAAAGGTAGGTCCTACTCTGTCTGGGGTGGAAAGGTAGATCTACTGTCTGGGGTGGAAAGGTAGACCTACTCTGTCTGGGGTGGAAAGGTAGGCCTACTGTCTGGGGTGGAAAGGTAGACCTACTCTGTCTGGGGTGGAAAGGTAGACCTACTCTGTCTGGGGTGGAAAGGTAGACCTACTGTCTGGGGTGGAAAGGTAGACCTTCTCTGTCTGGGGTGGAAAGGTAGGCCTACTGTCTGGGGTGGAAAGGTAGACCTACTCTGTCTGGGGTGGAAAGGTAGGCCTACTCTGTCTGGGGTGGAAAGGTAGGCCTACTGTCTGGGGTGGAAAGGTAGGTCCTACTCTGTCTGGGGTGGAACGGTAGGCCTACTGTCTGGGGTGGAAAGGTAGGCCTACTGTCTGGGGTGGAAAGGTAGGCCTACTGTCTGGGGTGGAAAGGTAGGCCTACTCTGTCTGGGGTGGAAAGGTAGGCCTACTGTCTGGGGTGGAAAGGTAGGCCTACTGTCTGGGGTGGAAAGGTAGGCCTACTCTGTCTGGGGTGGAAAGGTAGGCCTACTGTCTGGGGTGGAAAGGTAGACCTACTCTGTCTGGGGTGGAAAGGTAGGCCTACTGTCTGGGGTGGAAAGGTAGGCCTACTCTGTCTGGGGTGGAAAGGTAGGTCCTACTCTGTCTGGGGTGGAAAGGTAGACCTACTGTCTGGGGTGGAAAGGTAGGCCTACTCTGTCTGGGGTGGAAAGGTAGACCTACTCTGTCTGGGGTGGAAAGGTAGTCCTACTCTGTCTGGGGTGGAAAGGTAGGTCCTACTCTGTCTGGGGTGGAAAGGTAGACCTACTGTCTGGGGTGGAAAGGTAGGCCTACTCTGTCTGGGGTGGAAAGGTAGACCTACTCTGTCTGGGGTGGAAAGGTAGTCCTACTCTGTCTGGGGTGGAAAGGTAGACCTACTGTGTCTGGGGTGGAAAGGTAGGCCTACTGTCTGGGGTGGAAAGGTAGACATACTCTGTCTGGGGTGGAAAGGTAGGCCTACTGTCTGGGGTGGAAAGGTAGGTCCTACTCTGTCTGGGGTGGAAAGGTAGGTTCTACTCTGTCAGGGGTGGAAAGGTAGGCCTACTCTGTCTGGGGTGGAAAGGTAGTCCTACTGTCTGGGGTGGAAAGGTAGGTCCTACTCTGTCTGGGGTGGAAAGGTAGGTTCTACTCTGTCTGGGGTGGAAAGGTAGGTCCTACTCTGTCTGGGGTGGAAAGGTAGGCCTACTGTCTGGGGTGGAAAGGTAGGTACTACTCTGTCTGGGGTGGAAAGGTAGGCCTACTGTCTGGGGTGGAAAGGTAGGTTCTACTCTGTCTGGGGTGGAAAGGTAGGTCCTACTCTGTCTGGGGTGGAAAGGTAGGCCTACTGTCTGGGGTGGAAAGGTAGGTCCTACTCTGTCTGGGGTGGAAAGGTAGGCCTACTGTCTGGGGTGGAAAGGTAGGCCTACTGTCTGGGGTGGAAAGGTAGACCTACTCTGTCTGGGGTGGAAAGGTAGGCCTACTGTCTGGGGTGGAAAGGTAGGTCTACTCTGTCTGGGGTGGAAAGGTAGGCCTACTGTCTGGGGTGGAAAGGTAGGTCCTACTCTGTCTGGGGTGGAAAGGTAGGTCTTACTCTGTCTGGGGTGGAAAGGTAGGTCCTACTCTGTCTGGGGTGGAAAGGTAGGTCCTACTCTGTCTGGGGTGGAAAGGTAGGTCCTACTCTGTCTGGGGTGGAAAGGTAGGTCTACTCTGTCTGGGGTGGAAAGGTAGGTCTACTGTCTGAGGTGGAACGGTAGACCTACTCTGTCTGGGGTGGAAAGGTAGGCCTACTCTGTCTGGGGTGGAAAGGTAGGCCTACTGTCTGGGGTGGAAAGGTAGACCTACTCTGTCTGGGGTGGAAAGGTAGGCCTACTGTCTGGGGTGGAAAGGTAGGCCTACTCTGTCTGGGGTGGAAAGGTAGGTCCTACTCTGTCTGGGGTGGAAAGGTAGACCTACTGTCTGGGGTGGAAAGGTAGGCCTACTCTGTCTGGGGTGGAAAGGTAGACCTACTCTGTCTGGGGTGGAAAGGTAGTCCTACTCTGTCTGGGGTGGAAAGGTAGGTCCTACTCTGTCTGGGGTGGAAAGGTAGACCTACTGTCTGGGGTGGAAAGGTAGGCCTACTCTGTCTGGGGTGGAAAGGTAGACCTACTCTGTCTGGGGTGGAAAGGTAGTCCTACTCTGTCTGGGGTGGAAAGGTAGACCTACTGTGTCTGGGGTGGAAAGGTAGGCCTACTGTCTGGGGTGGAAAGGTAGACATACTCTGTCTGGGGTGGAAAGGTAGGCCTACTGTCTGGGGTGGAAAGGTAGGTCCTACTCTGTCTGGGGTGGAAAGGTAGGTTCTACTCTGTCAGGGGTGGAAAGGTAGGCCTACTCTGTCTGGGGTGGAAAGGTAGTCCTACTGTCTGGGGTGGAAAGGTAGGTCCTACTCTGTCTGGGGTGGAAAGGTAGGTTCTACTCTGTCTGGGGTGGAAAGGTAGGTCCTACTCTGTCTGGGGTGGAAAGGTAGGCCTACTGTCTGGGGTGGAAAGGTAGGTACTACTCTGTCTGGGGTGGAAAGGTAGGCCTACTGTCTGGGGTGGAAAGGTAGGTTCTACTCTGTCTGGGGTGGAAAGGTAGGTCCTACTCTGTCTGGGGTGGAAAGGTAGGCCTACTGTCTGGGGTGGAAAGGTAGGTCCTACTCTGTCTGGGGTGGAAAGGTAGGCCTACTGTCTGGGGTGGAAAGGTAGGCCTACTGTCTGGGGTGGAAAGGTAGACCTACTCTGTCTGGGGTGGAAAGGTAGGCCTACTGTCTGGGGTGGAAAGGTAGGTCTACTCTGTCTGGGGTGGAAAGGTAGGCCTACTGTCTGGGGTGGAAAGGTAGGTCCTACTCTGTCTGGGGTGGAAAGGTAGGTCCTACTCTGTCTGGGGTGGAAAGGTAGGTCCTACTCTGTCTGGGGTGGAAAGGTAGGTCCTACTCTGTCTGGGGTGGAAAGGTAGGTCTACTCTGTCTGGGGTGGAAAGGTAGGTCTACTGTCTGGGGTGGAACGGTAGACCTACTCTGTCTGGGGTGGAAAGGTAGGTCTACTGTCTGGGGTGGAATGGTAGATCTACTCTGTCTGGGGTGGAAAGGTAGACCTACTCTGTCTGGGGTGGAAAGGTAGACCTACTCTGTCTGGGGTGGAAAGGTAGGCCTACTGTCTGGGGTGGAAAGGTAGACCTACTCTGTCTGGGGTGGAAAGGTAGACCTACTCTGTCTGGGGTGGAAAGGTAGACCTACTCTGTCTGGGGTGGAAAGGTAGACCTACTCTGTCTGGGGTGGAAAGGTAGACCTACTCTGTCTGGGGTGGAAAGGTAGGCCTACTCTGTCTGGGGTGGAAAGGTACGCCTACTGTCTGGGGTGGAAAGGTAGGCCTACTGTCTGGGGTGGAAAGGTAGGTCCTACTCTGTCTGGGGTGGAAAGGTAGGCCTACTGTCTGGGGTGGAAAGGTAGGCCTACTGTCTGGGGTGGAAAGGTAGGTCCTACTCTGTCTGGGGTGGAAAGGTAGACCTACTCTGTCTGGGGTGGAAAGGTAGGTCCTACTCTGTCTGGGGTGGAAAGGTAGGCCTACTGTCTGGGGTGGAAAGGTAGGTCCTACTCTGTCTGGGGTGGAAAGGTAGGTCCTACTCTGTCTGGGGTGGAAAGGTAGGTCCTACTCTGTCTGGGGTGGAAAGGTAGGTCCTACTGTCTGGGGTGGAAAGGTAGGCCTACTCTGTCTAGGGTGGAAAGGTAGTTCCTACTCTGTCTGGGGTGGAAAGGTAGACCTACTCTGTCTGGGGTGGAAAGGTAGGTCCTACTCTGCCTGGGGTGGAAAGGTAGACCTACTCTGTCTGGGGTGGAAAGGTAGACCTACTCTGTCTGGGGTGGAAAGGTAGGTCCTACTCTGTCTGGGGTGGAAAGGTAGGCCTACTGTCTGGGGTGGAAAGGTAGGTCCTACTCTGTCTGGGGTGGAAAGGTAGGTCCTACTCTGTCTGGGGTGGAAAGGTAGGTCCTACTCTGTCTGGGGTGGAAAGGTAGGTCCTACTGTCTGGGGTGGAAAGGTAGGCCTACTCTGTCTAGGGTGGAAAGGTAGTTCCTACTCTGTCTGGGGTGGAAAGGTAGACCTACTCTGTCTGGGGTGGAAAGGTAGGTCCTACTCTGTCTGGGGTGGAAAGGTAGACCTACTCTGTCTGGGGTGGAAAGGTAGGTCTACTCTGTCTGGGGTGGAAAGGTAGGCCTACTCTGTCTGGGGTGGAAAGGTAGACCTACTGTCTGGGGTGGAAAGGTAGGCCTACTGTCTGGGGTGGAAAGGTAGACCTACTCTGTCTGGGGTGGAAAGGTAGGTCCTACTCTGTCTGGGGTGGAAAGATAGGTCCTAATCTGTCTGGGGTGGAAAGGTAGGCCTACTGTCTGGGGTGGAAAGGTAGGTCCTACTCTGTCTGGGGTGGAAAGGTAGGCCTACTGTCTGGGGTGGAAAGGTAGACCTACTCTGTCTGGGGTGGAAAGGTAGGTCCTACTCTGTCTGGGGTGGAAAGGTAGGTCTACTCTGTCTGGGGTGGAAAGGTAGGTCCTACTCTGTCTGGGGTGGAAAGGTAGGCCTACTGTCTGGGGTGGAAAGGTAGGTTCTACTCTGTCTGGGGTGGAAAGGTAGGTCCTACTCTGTCTGGGGTGGAAAGGTAGGTCCTACTCTGTCTGGGGTGGAAAGGTAGGTCCTACTCTGTCTGGGGTGGAAAGGTAGGTCCTACTCTGTCTGGGGTGGAACGGTAGGTCCTACTCTGTCTGGGATGGAAAGGTAGGTCCTACTCTGTCTGGGGTGGAAAGGTAGGTCCTACTCTGTCTGGGATGGAAAGGTAGGTCCTACTCTGTCTGGGGTGGAACGGTAGGTCCTACTCTGTCTGGGGTGGAAAGGTAGGTCCTACTCTGTCTGGGGTGGAACGGTAGGTCCTACTCTGTCTGGGGTGGAAAGGTAGACCTACTCTGTCTGGGGTGGAAAGGTAGGTCCTACTCTGTCTGGGATGGAAAGGTAGGTCCTACTCTGTCTGGGGTGGAAAGGTAGGTCCTACTCTGTCTGGGGTGGAAAGGTAGGTCCTACTCTGTCTGGGGTGGAAAGGTAGACCTACTCTGTCTGGGGTGGAAAGGTAGGTCCTACTCTGTCTGGGATGGAAAGGTAGGTCTACTGTGTCTGGGGTGGAAAAGTAGGTCTACTCTGTCAGGGGTGGAAAGGTAGGCCTACTCTGTCTGGGGTGGAAAGGTAGGCCCTACTATGTCTGGGGTGGAAAGGTAGGTCTCTTCTGTCTGGGGTGGAAAGGTAGGCCCTACTCTGTCTGGGGTGGAATGGTAGGTCTACTCTGTCTGGGGTGGAATGGTAGGTCTACTCTGCCTGGGGTGGAAAGGTAGACCTGCTCTGTCTGGGGTGGAAAGGTAGACCTACTCTGTCTGGGGTGGAAAGGTAGGACTACTCTGTAGGACTAACTTTTGAAAGTACTCAGCTTCCTAATTAAGTCTCAGATTTAACAAGACACACTGATTTGGCATTGGAAAAATATAATGAGATGAACACAGGCCTATCTCTTTGTCCATTCTTAGCCTGTAATCTCTGTCATTCGTGTCGTATAAAAAATAAATATAAAATTACGTAGAATTGTATAAAAGAAACCTGCAAATAGGATGATAGATTCATGCAATGCTTTTACTATGAAGGAGATATAGGATGATAGATTCATGCAATGCTTTTACTATGAAGGAGATATAGGATGATAGATTCATGCAATGCTTTTACTATGAAGGAGATATAGGATGATAGATTCATGCAATGCTTTTACTATGAAGGAGATATAGGATGATAGATTCATGCAATGCTTTTACTATGAAGGAGATATAGGATGATAGATTCATGCAATGCTTTTACTATGAAGGAGATATAGGATGATAGATTCATGCAATGCTTTTACTATGAAGGAGATATAGGATGATAGATTCATGCAATGCTTTTACTATGAAGGAGATATAGGATGATAGATTCATGGAATGCTTTTACTATGAAGGAGATATAGGATGATAGATTCATGCAATGCTTTTACTATGAAGGAGATATAGGATGATAGATTCATGCAATGCTTTTACTATGAAGGAGATATAGGATGATAGATTCATGCAATGCTTCTACTATGAAGGAGATATTTCCACCCCATGTCCACGGTGGTCTGTGAACCCACAACCTTCTGGCCCCCAGCAGCCCTGTTCTCTATCAAAATTCCTGCGTTGCCATGTAACGCTGACAGGATGAAGAACAGTTTCTAAAACTTCATATCTAAAGGCTGTCCAAGACGTGAGGGGAAATGGAAGACACGTTCTCTACTTTCCTTTATATTATTATTATTTAAGGTATAGGGGACGGTCACTTGTTTTTTTTTCAATCGTTCAGGGTTCAGGGAGGGTTTAGGTAAAATATATTTTGCTGAAGGGAGGGCCATCCATTTTCCTTTCAGAGAGGTCTGATTTTCTCTATGTAACCCTCATTATACATAACATTTACACCCTTAGTGTGTGGCACTTTGAGTTTGTCGCTAGAGCTATCCATGGTTCTGAAACATGACTGAATGGTTCTGAAACATGCCTGAATGGTTGGTTCTGAAACATGCCTGAATGGTTGGTTCTGAAACATGCCTGAATGGTTGGTTCTGAAACACGACTGAATGGTTCTGAAACACGACTGAATGGTTCTGAAACATGACTGAATAGTTCTGAAATATGCCTGAATGGTTCTGAAACACGACTGAATGGTTCTGAAACACGACGGAATGGTTCTGAAACACGACTGAATGGTTCTGAAACACGACTGAATGGTTCTGAAACATGACTAAATGGTTCTGAAACATCAAATCAAATCAAATTTTATTTGTCACATACACATGGTTAGCAGATGTTAATGCGAGTGTAGCGAAATGCTTGTGCTTCTAGTTCCGACAATGCAGTAATAACCAACAAGTAATCTAACTAACAATTCCAAAACTACTGTCTTATACACACAAGTGTAAGGGGATAAAGAATATGTACATAAAGATATATGAATGAGTGATGGTACAGAGCGGCATAGGCAAGATACAGTAGATGGTATCGAGTACAGTATATACATATGAGATGAGTATGTAAACAAAGTGGCATAGTTTATAGTGGCTAGTGATACATGTATTACATAAAGATGCAGTAGATGATATAGAGTACAGTATATACGTATACATATGAGATGAATCATGTAGGGTATGTAAACATTATATTAGGTAGCATTGTTTAAAGTGGCTAGTGATATATTTTACATAATTTCCCATCAATTCCCATTATTAAAGTGGCTGGAGTTGAGTCAGTGTGTTGGCAGCAGCCACTCAATGTTAGTCTGATGGCCTTGAGATAGAAGCTGTTTTTCAGTCTCTCGGTCCCAGCTTTGATGCACCTGTACTGACCTCGCCTTCTGGATGATAGTGGGGTGAACAGGCAGTGGCTCGGGTGGTTGTTGTCCTTGATGATCTTTATGGCCTTCCTGTAACATCGGGTGGTGTAGGTGTCCTGGAGGGCAGGTAGTTTGCCCCCGGTGATGCGTTGTGCAGACCTCACTACCCTCTGGAGAGCCTTACGGTTGTGGGCGGAGGAGTTGCCGTACCAGGCGGTGATACAGCCTGCCAGGATGCTCTCGATTGTGCATCTGTAGAAGTTTGTGAGTGCTTTTGGTGACAAGCCGAATTTCTTCAGCCTCCTGAGGTTGAAGAGGCGCTGCTGCGCCTTCTTCACGATGCTGTCCGTGTGGGTGGACCAATTCAGTTTGTCTGTGATGTGTATGCCGAGGAACTTAAAACTTGCTACCCTCTCCACTACTGTTCCATCGATGTGGATAGGGGGGTGTTCCCTCTGCTGTTTCCTGAAGTCCACAATCATCTCCTTCGTTTTGTTGACGTTGAGTGTGAGGTTATTTTCCTGACACCACACTCCGAGGGCCCTCACCTCCTCCCTGTAGGCCGTCTCGTCGTTGTTGGTAATCAAGCCTACCACTGTTGTGTCGTCCGCAAACTTGATGATTGAGTTGGAGGCGTGCATGGCCACGCAGTCGTGGGTGAACAGGGAGTACAGGAGAGGGCTCAGAACGCACCCTTGTGGGGCCCCAGTGTTGAGGATCAGCGAGGTGGAGATGTTGTTGCCTACCCTCACCACCTGGGGGCGGCCCGTCAGGAAGTCCAGTACCCAGTTGCACAGGGCGGGGTCGAGCTTGATGACGAACATGCCTGAATGGTTCTGAAACATGCCTGAATGGTTCTGAAACATGCCTGAATGGTTCTGAAACACGCATGAATGGTTCTGAAACACGCCTGAATGGTTCTGAAACACGCCTGAATGGTTCTGAAACACGACTGAATGGTTCTGAAACACGCCTGAATGGTTCTGAAACACGCCTGAATGGTTCTGAAACACGACTGAATGGTTCTGAAACACGACTGAATGGTTCTGAAACATGTCTGAATCTGGTATAACAGAACTAGACGATGAGTATCAAATCATTCACCAGGAGACACTAGGAGGAGGTTTGACTTGTGTTGTACAACAACCTGCTAAAGTCTATCTAGACAGTACAGTAGGCTTTGTGACACAGTCTACAGCTAGATTCAGACGCGGGCCAATTCTTTCTAGAGCGTCTGGTCGGGGGTCCGGAACATAATAAAATGAAACAAAATTTTTTGTTTGTAGACTGCAAATTGACTTCAAATATAATATAGAATAATGTAGAATAATACTGAAGACATCAAAACTACGAAATAGCACATATGGAATCATGTAGTAACCAAAAAAGTGTTAAACAAATCAAAATATATTTTAGAATATATTTCACCCTGAAGAAGTCGCATTGATACCGAAACTTTGGTGATTTACCCAATAAATTACTGGGAGTTTATATATAGTGTGCGACTCTCTTTATTTTTTTATAGCTTATAGATTCTTCAAAGTAGATACTCTTTGCCTTGATGGCAGCTTTGCCCACTCTTGGAATTCTCTCAACCAGCTTAACCTGGAATGCTTTTCCAACAGTCTTGAAGGAGTTCCCACATATGCTGAGCACTTGTTGGCTGCTTTTCCTTCACTCTGAGGTTCAACTCATCCAAAACCATCTCAATTGGGTTGAGGTCTGGTGATTGTGGAGGCCAGGTCATCTGATGCATTCCATTACTCTCCTTCTTGGTCAAATAGCCCTTACACAGCCTGGTGGTGTGTTGGATCATTGTCCTGTTGAAAAACAAATGATAGTCCCTCTAAGCCCAAACTAGATGGGATGGTGTATTGCTGCAGAATGCTGTGGTAGCCATGCTAGTTGTGTGCCTTGAATTCTAAATAAATCACTGACAGTGTCACCAGCAAAGCACCATCACACCTCCTCCTCCATGCTTCACGATGGGAACCACACATGCGGAGATCATTCGTTCACCTAATCTGCGTTTCACAAAGACACAGCGGTTGGAACCAAAACTCTCAAATTTGGACTCATCAGACCAATGGACAGATTTCCACCCGTCTAATTTCCATTGCTCGTGCTTCTTGGTCTAAGCAAGTCTCCTCTTCTTATTGGTGTTCTTTAGTCGTGGTTTGTCTCCTCTGAACAGTTGATGTTAAGATAACATCACATCTTAACAGTTGATGTTAAGATGTGTCTGTTTCTTGAACTCTGTGAAGCATTTATTTGGGCTACAATTTATGAGGCTGATAACTCTTATGAACTTATCCTCTGGCTCTTCCACTCCTGTGGTGGTCCTCATGAAAGCCAGTTTCATCATAGCGCTTGATAGTTTCTGCGACTGCACTTGAAGAAACTTTCAAAGTTCTTGAAATGTTCAGAATTGACTGACCTTTATGTCTTAAAGTAATGATGGGCTGTTGTTTCTCTTTGCTTCTTTGAGCTGTTTTTGCCATAATATGGACTTGGTCTTTTACCAAACAGGGCTATCTTCTGTATACCACCCCTACCTAAACAACGCAACTGATTGGCTCAAACGCATTAAGAAGGTAAGAAATTCCACAAATTAACTTTTAACAAGGCACACCTGTTAACTGAAATGTATTACAGGTGACTACCTCATAAAGCTGGTTGAGAGAATGCCAAGAGCGTGCAAAGCTGTCATCAAGGCAAAGGGTGGCTACTTTAAATAATCTAATTTGAAGAATATAAAATATAAAATATATTTTGATTTGTTTAAAACTTTAACACTTGTTCATTACTACATGATTCCATATGTGTTATGTCATAGTTGTGATGTCTTCACTATTATTCTACAATGTAGAAAATAGTACAAACAACGCACCAAGCAAATGGAGGTTTTTGGATATAAAAATAATCTTTATCAAAAAAAAGTATTGTGAGTGCAAACATCCGAAAGATCATCAAAGGTAAGAGATTAATTGTATTGCTTTTCTGACTTTCGTGACCAATCTACTTTGCTGCTAGCTGTTTGTAATGTTTTGTCTGCTGAGAGAGCTGTCCTAACATAAACGCTTGGTTTGCTTTCGCTGTAAAGCTTTTTTTAAATCTGACACGCCAGGTGGATTAACAACAAGCTAAGCTGTATTTTGGTATATTGCACTTGTGATTTCATGAAAATTTTATATTTTTAATAATTTAATTTGAATTTGGCGCTCTGCAATGCAGCGGATGTTGACAAAAATGAAGTGGACACCCTTTCAAATGAGTGGATTCAGCTATTTTAGTCACACCCATTACTGACAGGTGTATACAATCAAACACACAGCCATGCAATCTCCATAGACAAACACTGGCAGTAGAATGGCCTTGCTGAAGAGCTCAGTGACTTCCAACGTGGCACCGTCATAGGATGCCTCCTTTCCAACAAGTCAGTTTGTCAAATTTTTGCCCTGCTAGAGCTGCCCCGGTCAACTGTAAGTGCTGTTATTGGGAAGTGGAAATGTCTAGGTGCAATAATGGCTCAGCCACAAAGTGGTAGCAAGTTCACAGAATGGGGTCGCCGAGTGCTGAAGCTCGTAGCACTGTTCATCGGGAGCTTCATGAAATGGTTTTCCATGGCCAAGCAGCCACACAAAAGCCTAAGATCACCAGGCGCAATGCCAAGCGTTGACTGTTGTGAGTTGTGTAAAGCTCTTGGACTCTGGAGCAGTGGAAACGCGTTCTCTGGAAAGATGAATCACACTTCACCATCTGGCAGTCCGAGGAACAAATCTGGTCTAGAGTCTATTCTACAGTGCCATCTGAGTGAGGTTTTAATTATATCAGAGCAATAAAGAGAGGTGGGTAGATACCAGGGAAGGGGCTTAATGCCAGAGGGCAGCCTTCCAACTTTATCACCACTCTAGGGGAACACTGCTAAACTCAAATTCTGTTGTCAGTGTTTATGAACCATGGGAGAGTTTGAAGCTGGGGTGCTATTGATGAGAAATATTTTTTTTTAAATAGAAGCATGGAGGCTTGGAGAGAGAGAGGGGGGGGTGAGAGAGGAGAGGGAGAGAGAGAGAGAGACATAGTATGATGAACCAGACAAACTTTTCCAAGGAATAACACTTCAGATAGTAATGTTCACATTAAGATTCAGGAAACATTCAAATGTTCTTATTTAACTGAACTCTGAAATAGGTTGCTAATTATACATGGTGGATATCAAAAAAAATTTCATTACGTTTTACGTAGCAAGATGGTCGCCTCAATTCCAGTTCTTAGGAAACTTTGCAGAATTTTGTTTTTTAATGTATTATTTCTTACATTGTTGCCCATTTGTTGGAAATCTGAAGTCTTATTACACACAGCTGGGAAGAACTATTGGATATAAGAGCGACGTCAGCTTACCAACATTACGACCAGGAATACGACTTTCCTGAAGCGAAACCTCTGTTTGGACAACGGATCGGATCCCAGAAGGCGACCCAAAACTACAGCGCCGCAGAAGGGTCAGGCTCCCGAGACGGAGCCCACCGTTCCCGAATATACTACTCGCCAATGTCCAGTCTCTTGACAACAAGGTTGATGAAAATCGAGATAGGGTTGCCTTCCAGAGAGACATCAGAGATTGTAACATTCTCTGTTTCATGGAAACATGGCTCCTGAAGGAACTTCACTGAACTCTATGTAAACTTGAAGCCATACATCCTGAAGCTGCATTTATTGTAGCTGGGAATTTTAACAAAGCAAATTTGAGAACAAGGCTACCTAAATTCTATCAGCATATTGATTGCACTATGCGCAGGGGTAATACACTGCTACTCTAACTTCCGCGATGCATACAAAGCCATCCCCCGCCCTCCCTTCGGCAAATCCGACCACGATGCCATCTTGCTCGTTCCGTATTATAGGCAGAAACTCAAACAGGATGTACCAGTGACTAGAACCATTCAACGCTGATCTGACCAATCAGAAGCCACACTTCAAGATTGTTTTGATCACGCGGACTGGAATATGTTCTGGTCAGCCTCAGAGAACAACATCGACCTATCAGTGAGTGAGTTTATAAAGAAGTGCATTGGAGATGTTGTACCCACTGTGACTATTAAAACCTACCAGAAACCGTGGATGGAAGGGGGTAAAACTGAAAGAGCAAACCACCGCATTTAACCATGGAAAGAGGTTTGGGAATACGGCTGATTGGACCTTGTATCGGACCTTGTAGTCAAAGCAGATAATATTCCAATTTTTGGTGACTTTAATTTTCACATGGAAAAGTCCACAGACCCACTCCAAAAGGCTTTCGGAGCCATCATCGACTCAGTGGGTTTTGTCCAACATGTCTCTGGACCTACTCACTGTCACAGTTATACTCTGAACCTAGTTTTGTCCCATGGAATAAATGTTGTGGATCTTAATGTTTTTCCTCATAATCCTGGACTATCGGACCACCATTTTATTACATTTGCAATTGCAACAAATAATCTGCTCAGACCCAAACCAAGGAGTATCAAAAGTCGTGCTATATATTCACAGACAACACAAAGATTGCTGGATGTCCTTCCAGACTCCCTCTGCCTACCCAAGGACGTCAGAGGACAAAAATCAGTTAACCACCTAACTGAGGAACTCAATTTAACCTTGTGCAATACCCTAGATGCAGTTGCACCCCTAAAAACGAAAAACATTTGTCATAAGAAACTAGCTCCCTGGTATACAGAAAATACCCGAGCTCTGAAGCAAGCTTCCAGAAAATTGGAAAGGAAATGGTGCCACACCAAACTGGAAGTCTTCCGACTAGCTTGGAAAGACAGTACCGTGCAGTATCGAAGAGCCCTCACTGCTGCTCGATCATCCTATTTTTCCAACTTAATTGAGGAAAATAAGAACAATCCTAAATTAATTTTTGATACTGTTGCAAAGCTAACTAAAAAACAGCATTCCCCAAGTGAGGATGGTTTTCACTTCAGCATTAATACATTGATGAACTTCTTTGAGGAAAAGATCATGATTATTAGAAAGCAAATTACGGATTCCTCTTTAAATCTGCGTATTCCTTCAAAGCTCAGTTGTCCTGAGTCTGCACAACTCTGCCAGGACCTAGGATCAAGAGAGACACTCAAGTGTTTTAGTACTATATCCCTTGACACAATGTTGAAAATAATCATGGCCTCTAAACCTTCAAGCTGCATACTGGACCCTATTCCAACTAAACTACTGAAAGAGCTGCTTCCTGTGCTTGGCCCTCCTATGTTGCACATAATAAACGGCTCTCTATCCGCCGGATGAGTTTTTCCTAGCCACCGTGCTTCTCCACCTGCATTGCTTGCTGTTTGGGGTTTTAGGCTGGGTTTCTGTACAGCACTTTGTGATATCAGCTGATGTACGAAGGGGTATATAAATACATTTGATTTGATTTGGATTTGATATAAACAGTGTAGTTATTCCCTGCGCAAGGCAATCAAACAAGCGAACATTTTCGTACAGGGACGAATTGGAGTCGCAATTCAACGGCTCAGACACAAGACATATGTGGCAGGGTCTACAGGAAATCACGGACTACAAAAAGAAAACCAGCCACGTCACGGGTACCGACGTTACGCTTCCAGACAAACTAAACATCTTCTTTGCCCGCTTTGAGGATAATGCAGTGCCACCATTGCGGCCCGCTAACAAAGTCATCCCCCTCATTCTCCGTGGACGACGTGAGTAAAACATTTAAATGTGTTAAACCACAACTGGCCCAGACGGCATCCATAGCCACGTCCTCAGAGCATGCGCAGACCAGCTGGCTGGAGTGATTACGGACATATTCAATCTCTCCCTATCCCAGTTGTCCAAGTGCTGTCCCCCAACATGCTTCAAGATGGCTAGCATTGTTCCTGTACCCAAGAAGGCAAAGAAAACTAAACTAAATGACTACCGTAGCATAGATTACTTGTTAGATATTACTGCACCTTCGGGAACTAGAAGCACAAGCATTTCGCTACACTCGCATTAACATCTGCTAACCATGTTGTATGTGACCAATAACATTTGATTTGATTTGATAAGGTTTAATAAAACCTTTAAAGCCTTTCAGGTATTTCATAACCATCATTACATTTGGGAAGTAATGGTTGTGATGATAAATTCATGTTAATAAAAGGAAATCAACTGATTTTATAACAGAAAAATACAAGGTTGTATTGTAAGAAATGCTTTCATTGGAGTTCAACTTCAGTTTAATAAATGAAGAAAACTAAAAGTGTGTGTGAGTGTGTGTGTGTGTGTGTGTGTGTGTGTGTGTGTGTGTGTGTGTGTGTGTGTGTGTGTGTGTGTGTGTGTGTGTGTGTGTGTGTGTGTGTCTCCACTCACCCCTTCCTCCGGTTCGAAGTCGTAAACCACGTCCTCTGGTGGTCTGTTTTGGACCAGACTGTGACACAGCAGCCAGCAGCCCAGACCAGTTAGAAACATCCCTACGTCAGGGAGAAACACACGAATACCGTTCCCTGCATCTGCACCTATCACACTGGACATAGAGAGACAGACAGAAACAGATGAGACTTACCGTTGTTACACTACAATCAGCCTGTCAAGATGCTCTCGATGGTGCAGATGTAGAACTTTTTGAGGATCTGATTGGCCCATGCCAAATCTTTATGGACCACGTTAAGTTCTTAGTGATGTGGACACCAAGGAACCTGAAGCTCTCAACCCGCTCCACTACAACCCCGTCGATGTGGATGGAGGCAGGCTCTCCCCTCTTTCTCCTGTAGTCCACAATCAGCTCCTTGGCTTACCAACATTGAGGGAGAGGTTGTTGTCATGGCACCACACTGCAAAGTCTCTGACCTAATCCCTGTAGGTTGTCTCATCGCTGTCTGTGATCTGGCCTACTACTGTCGTGTCATCAGCAAACTTGATGGTTGTGTTGGAGTTGTGCGTCGCCACTCAGTCATGGATGAACAGGGAGTACAGGAGGGGACTAAGCACACACCTCTGGGGGGCCCCCGTGTTGAGGGTCAGCATGACGGGGGTGTTATTGCCTACCCTCACCACCTTGAGCCGGCCCATCAGGAAGTCCAGGATCCAATTGCAGCGGGAGGTGTTCATTCCTAGGGTCCCGAGCTTGGTGATGAGCTTGGAGGGCACTATGGTGTTGAACACTGATCCGTAGTCTGACCCGGAGTCATATGTGGATCTGTTGAGGCAGCATGCGAATAGGAGTGGATCTAGGGCATCTGGGATGATGGTGTTGATGTGTGTCATGATCAGTCTTCCAAAGCACTTCATACTTACAGATGTGTGCTACAAAGCAATAGGCATTTAGGCAGGTTACCTTGGAGTTCTTGGGGACAGGGACAGTGGTGGTCAGCTTGAAAGATGTTGGGATTACAGACTGGGACAAAGAGAGATCGAAAACGTCAGTGAAGTCACTTGCCAGCTGGTCTGTGAATGCTTTGAGAACGTGCCCTAGTATTCTATCTGGCCCGAAGGCCTTGCTGTTTACTCACATCGGCCATAGAGAGCGAGATTTCACAGTCATCCAGAACAACAGGGGCTTTCATGCAAGACTTGGTGTTGTTTTCCTTTACGCGAGTATAAAAGGCATTTAGCTCGTTTTGAAGGCCGCGTCACTGGGCATCTCACGGCTGTGTTTCCCTATGTAGTCCGTTATCGTCTGTAAGCCCTGCCACATACAATGAGCATTGTAGCTGATGAAAACAAGATTCCACCTTCCTCCTATATTCTCATTTTTCCTGTTTGATGTCTAGTTGGAGGTTGTAGCGTGTCCGTTTTTCCCGTTCCTTGTAAGCGGTGACTCTAGCCTTTAGCCCAGCACTGATATTTCCTCTAACCCATGGTTTTATGTTTGGATACATTATAGTCACTGTGTGGTATAGTCACTGTGTGGATGATGTCGTCAATGCACTTATTGATGACCGATGTGGTAAACTCCACAATTCTATTGGATGAATAGCAGAACATATCCCAGTCTGTACTAGCAAAGCAGTCGTGTAGCCTCGCGTCTGCTTCATCTGACCACTTCTGTATTGAGCGTGTCACTGGTACTTCCTGTTTTAGCTTTTGTTTGTAAATAGGAAGCAGGAGGATAGAGTCGTGGTCAGATTTGCCAGAGGGAGGGCCTGTTATGCATTTCTGTGTGTAGAATAAAAGTGGTCTGGAGTTTAGCACCCCCTAGTGGCGCAGGATAAATGTTGGTAGAAATGAGGTAGGATGGTTTTAAGTCTCCCCTCGTTAAAGTCTCCGTCCACCATAAACGCTGCCTCTGGGTGTGCGCTTTCCTGTTTTGTTTATGGCTCAATACAGTTTGTTGAGTGCCACAGTGGTGTTGGCATGTGGAGAAATTTAGAAAGCCTTGATAATTACGGATGAGAACTCTCTTAGTAGATATAAAAAAAAGGTGTGCAGCTTAGCATGAGGTATTCTATATCAGGTGAGCAAAATCGTGAGATTTTCCTTAAAACTGGAAGCAGTGCACCAGTTGCTGTTTATTAAAAGGCCCCTCCCTCTTTGGACTAGCCTGATTCCTCCGTTGTCTGATCGTGCAGGTAGGGCTTCATGGAGAAACCACTGAGTTCTATGCTCATAGATTCAGCCAGCCAAATTTCTCTACAAAACATAATCTTTCAATGGCATAGACTGACCAGGTGAATCCAGGTGAAAACTATGATCCCTTATAGATATCACTTGTTAAATCCACTTCAATTAGTGTAGATAAATGACTGACAGACATAATGAGGTTTAACATCAACAGACTGACAGACATAATGAGGTTTAACATCAACAGACTGACAGACATAATGAGGTTTAACATCAACAGACTGACAGACATAATGAGGTTTAACATCAACAGACTGACAGACATAATGAGGTTTAACATCAACAGACTGACAGACATAATGAGGTTTAACCTCAACAGACTGACAGACAAAATGAGGTTTAACCTCAACAGACTCACAGACATAATGAGGTTTAACATCAACAGACTGGCAGACATAATGAGGTTTAACCTCAACAGACTCACAGACATAATGAGGTTTAACATCAACAGACTGACAGACATAATGAGGTTTAACATCAACAGAAACCGCAGGTTGAGAAGGACAGGTCAGAACCATCAGAAGCATTTAGAAACCTAGTATGTGTCGCAAATTGTACCCTATTCCCTACATAGTGCACTACTTTTGACCAGAGCCCTAACTAATTATACTGAACAAAAATAAAGTGTTGGTCCCATTTATCATGAGATGAAATAAAAGATCCCAGAAATGTTCCATACGCACCCAAAAAACGTATATCTCTAAGACAGATAGTGGGTGATATATTTCACAATGTATTCTCATCTGTGGTACGTTCTGCTGTCCTCTAATGTGTGACATTTCTATTCAGGTTTGATATTTTATTAACGTCAGAAATTATGTACATGAGATATACAGCAGAAATAGTGTATATAATAATAACATTATTCACTTTATTAACTCTTATCTATGTACTGTACATGTTTTCCTTATCTCTTACCTCTCAAAGCCGATCTGTCGTATGGATCTCTCCCACACGGAACCTGGAGAGGAAACACAGAAGAACATCATCAGAGTAAGAAGGGCTTTGTTTCTCTGCAGGTAGGGCTTCGTTTCTCTGCAGGTAGGGCTTGGCTTTGTTTCTCTGCAGGTAGGGCTTCGTTTCTCTGCAGGTAGGGCTTGGCTTCGTTTCTCTGCAGGTAGAGCTTTGTTTCTCTGCAGGTAGGGCTTGGCTTCGTTTCTCTGCAGGTAGGGCTTGGCTTTGTTTCTCTGCAGGTAGGGCTTGGCTTCGTTTCTCTGCAGGTAGGGCTTCGTTTCTCTGCAGGTAGGGCTTGGCTTCGTTTCTCTGCAGGTAGAGCTTTGTTTCTCTGCAGGTAGGGCTTGGCTTCGTTTCTCTGCAGGTAGGGCTTGGCTTTGTTTCTCTGCAGGTAGGGCTTGGCTTTGTTTCTCTGCAGGTATGGCTTGGCTTCGTTTCTCTGCAGGTAGGGCATAGTTTCTCTGCAGGTAGGGCTTGGCTTTGTTTCTCTGCAGGTAGGGCTTGGCTTCATTTCTCTGCAGGTAGGGCTTTGTTTCTCTGCAGGTAGGGCTTCGTTTCTCTGCAGGTAGGGCTTGGCTTCTGCAGGTAGGGCTTCATTTCTGCAGGTAGGGCTTCGTTTCTCTGCAGGTAGGGCTTCGTTTCTCTGCAGGTAGGGCTTGGCTTCTGCAGGTAGGGCTTCATTTCTGCAGGTAGGGCTTCGTTTCTCTGCAGGTAGGGCTTCGTTTCCCTTCAGGAAGGGCTTTTTTTCTCTGCAGGTAGGGCTTCATTTCTGCAGGTAGGGCTTCATTTCTCTGCAGGTAGGGCTTAATTTCTGCAGGTAGGGCTTCGTTTCTCTGCAGGTAGGGCTTCGTTTCTCTGCAGGTAGGGCTTCATTTCTCTGCAGGTAGGGCTTCGCTTTGTTTCTATGCAGGTAGGGCTTCATTTCTCTGCAGGTAGGGCTTCGTTTCTCTGCAGGTAGGGCTTAATTTCTCTGCAGGTAGGGCTTTGTTTCTCTGCAGGTAGGGCTTGGCTTCATTTCTCTGCAGGTAGGGCTGCGTTTCTCTGCAGGTAGGGCTTGGCTTCATTTCTCTGCAGGTAGGGCTGCGTTTCTCTGCAGGTAGGGCTTCACTTTGTTTCTCTGCAGGTAGGGCTTCGCTTTGTTTCTCTGCAGGTAGGGCTTTGCTTCGTTTCTCTGCAGGTAGGGCTTCGTTTCCCTTCAGGAAGGGCTTGGCTTCATTTCTCTGCAGGTAGGGCTTCGATTCTCTGCAGGTAGGGCTTCATTTCTCTGCAGGTAGGGCTTTGTTTCTCTGCAGCTAGGGCTTGGCTTCATTTCTCTGCAGGTAGGGCTTCATTTCTGCAGGTAGGGCTTCATTTCTGCAGGTAGGGCTTCATTTCTCTGCAGGTAGGGCTTCGTTTCCCTTCAGGAAGGGCTTTGTTTCTCTGCAGGTAGGGCTTCATTTCTGCATTCCTCCTGACAGAGCTGGTGTAACTGAGTCAGGTTTGTAGGCCTCCTTGTTCGCACATGCTTTTTCAGTTCTGCCTACACATTTTCTATAGGATTGAGGTCAGGGCTTTATGATGGCCACTCCAATACCTCAACTCTTTTGTCCTTAAACCATTTTGCGACAACTTTGGAAGTATGTTTGGTGTCATTATCCATTTGGAAGACCCATTTGCGACCAAGCTTTAACTTCCTGACTGATGTCTTGAGATGTTGCTTCAATATACCCACATGATTTTCCTACCTCATCTATTTAGTGAAGTGCACCAGTCCCTCCTGCAGCAAACCACCCCCACAACATGATGCTGCCACCCCCGTGCCTCACGGTTGGGATGGTGTTCTTCGGCTTGCAAGCATCCCCCTTTTTCCTCCAAACATAACAATGGTCATTATGGCCAAACAGTTCCATTTTTGTTCAGACCAGAGGACATTTCTCCAAAAAGTATGATCTTTGTCCCCATGTGCAGTTGCAAAGCGTAGTCTGGCTTTTTTATGGCGGGTTTAGAGCACAGGCTTCTTCCTTGCTGAGTGGCCTTTCAGGTTATGTCGATATAGGACTCGTTTTACTGTGGATATAGATACTTTTGTACCTGTTTCCTCCAGCATCTTCACAAGGTCCTTTGCTGTTGTTCTGGGACTGATTTGCACTTTTTGCACAAAAATGTGTTTATCTCTAGGACACAGAACGAGTCTCCTTCCTGAGCGGCATGACGGCTGCGTGGTCCCATGGTGTTTATTCTTGTGTACTATTGTTTGTACAGATGAACGTGGTACCTTCAGGCGTTTGGAAATTGCTCTCAAGGATGAATCAGACTTTTTTGCTGAGGTGTTTTCCCATGATGTCAAGCAAAGAGGCACTGAGTTTGAAGGTAGGCCTTAAAATACATCCACAGGTACACCTACAATTGACTCAAATTATGTCAATTAGCCTATCATAAGATTCTAAAGCCTTGACATAATTTTCTGGAATTTTCCAAGCTGTTTAAAGGCACAGTCAACTAAGTGTAGTAAACTTCTGACCCTCTGGAATTGTGATACAGTGAATTATAAGTGTAATAATCTGTCTGTAAACCATTTTTGGAAAAATGACTTATTATTTCTGTATTTGCTAGACATTCTACTGTTGGCGCTAGCAACATAATCATTTCGCTGCCCCTGCTATAACAACTGCAGATCTGTGTACATGAGCAATAAACTTTGGTGGTCTAGTGCCGTTTTCCACTGAGACCAGAGAGATTTGCGGCTCGGTGAGATATGGTAATTAAAACACCTGTTCTGAAACTAAATTAAAATTACCTAAATAATTTGTAATCACTTTTTATTCATTGAGACATCATGTTATGAGATGAACTGATCCTGAAATATAGACTACTGGCTTTACCCTGTCAGACTACTGGCTTTACTCTGTCAGACTACTGGCTTTACCCTGTCAGACTACTGGCTTTACCCTGTCAGACTACTGGCTTTACCCGGTCAGACTACTTTACCCTGTCAGACTACTGGCTTTACCCTGTCAGACTACAGGCTTTACCCTGACAGACTACTGGCTTTACCCCGTCAGACTACTTTACCCAGTTAGACTACTGGCTTTGCCCTGTCAGACTACTTTACCCTGTTAGACTACTGGCTTTACCCCGTCAGACTACTTTACCCAGTTAGACTACTGGCTTTAGCCTGTCAGACTACTTTACCCTGTTAGACTACTGGCTTTACCCCGTCAGACTACTTTACCCTGTTAGACTACTGGCTTTACCCTGTCAGACTACTTTACCCTGTTAGACTACTGGCTTTACCCCGTCAGACTACTGGCTTTACCCTGTCAGACTACTGGCTTTACCCTGTCAGAGTACTGGCTTTACCCTGTCAGACTACTGGCTTTACCCTGTCAGACTACTGGCGTTACCCTGTCAGACTACTGGCTTTACCCTGTTAGACTACTGGCTTTACCCCGTCAGACTACTGGCTTTACCCTGTCAGACTACTGGCTTTACCCTGTCAGACTACTGGCTTTACCCTGTCAGACTACTGGCTTTACCCGGTCAGACTACTTTACCCTGTCAGACTACTGGCTTTACCCTGCCAGACTACTGGCTTTACCCTGTCAGACTACTGGCTTTACCCTGTCAGACTACTGGCTTTACCCCGTCAGACTACTTTACCCAGTTAGACTACTGGCTTTACCCTGTCAGACTACTTTACCCTGTTAGACTACTGGCTTTACCCCGTCAGACTACTTTACCCAGTTAGACTACTGGCTTTAGCCTGTCAGACTACTTTACCCTGTTAGACTACTGGCTTTACCCCGTCAGACTACTGGCTTTACCCTGTCAGACTACTGGCTTTACCCTGTCAGAGTACTGGCTTTACCCTGTCAGACTACTGGCTTTACCCTGTCAGACTACTGGCGTTACCCTGTCAGACTACTGGCTTTACCCTGTTAGACTACTGGCTTTACCCCGTCAGACTACTGGCTTTACCCTGTCAGACAACTGGCTTTACCCTGTCAGACTACTGGCTTTACCCTGTCAGACTACTGGCTTTACCCTGTCAGACTACTGGCTTTACCCGGTCAGACTACTTTACCCTGTCAGACTACTGGCTTTACCCTGTCAGACTACTGGCTTTACCCTGTCAGACTACTGGCTTTACCCTGTCAGACTACTGGCTTTACCCCGTCAGACTACTTTACCCAGTTAGACTACTGGCTTTACCCTGTCAGACTACTTTACCCTGTTAGACTACTGGCTTTACCCCGTCAGACTACTTTACCCAGTTAGACTACTGGCTTTAGCCTGTCAGACTACTTTACCCTGTTAGGCTACTGGCTTTACCCCGTCAGACTACTGGCTTTACCCTGTCAGACTACTGGCTTTACCCTGTCAGAGTACTGGCTTTACCCTGTCAGACTACTGGCTTTACCCTGTCAGACTACTGGCGTTACCCTGTCAGACTACTGGCTTTACCCTGTCAGACTACTGGCTTTACCCAGTTAGACTACTGGCTTTACCCCGTCAGACTACTGGCTTTACCCTGTCAGACAACTGGCTTTACCCTCCAGACTACTGGCTTTACCCTGTCAGACTACTGGCTTTACCCTGTCAGACAATTGGCTTTACCCCGTCAGACTACTTTACCCTGTCAGACTACTTTACCCTGTCAGACTACTGGCTTTACCCTGTCAGATTACTGGCTTTACCCTGTCAGACTACTGGCGTTACCCTGTCAGACTACTGGCTTTACCCTGTCAGACTACTCTACCCTGTCAGACTACTGGCTTTACCCTGTTAGACTACTGGCTTTACCCTGTCAGACTACTGGCTTTACCCTGTTAGACTACTCTACCCTGTCAGACTACTGGCTTTACCCAGTCAGACTACTGGCTTTACCCTGTTAGACTACTGGCTTTACCCTGTCAGACTACTGGCTTTACCCTGTCAGACTACTGGCTTTACCCTGTCAGACTACTGGCTTTACCCTGTCAGACTACTGGCTTTACCCTGTTAGACTACTGGCTTTACCCGGTTAGACTACTGGCTTTACCCTGTTAGACTACTGGCTTTACCCTGTCAGACTACTGGCTTTACCCTGTCAGACTACTGGCTTTACCCTGTTAGACTACTGGCTTTACCCTGTTAGACTACTGGCTTTACCCTGTCAGACTGCTGGCTTTACCCTGTCAGACTACTGGCTTTACCCTGTCAGACTACTGGCTTTACCCTGTCAGACTACTGGCTTTAAGGTAAGTATTCCTTCTTCATCTCCAAAAAGAGATATTAACAGCACTCTGCCTCATCCACTGAATGTACTGTATGTGAGAACAGGTCAGATATTAACAGCACTCTGCCTCATCCACTGAATGTACTGTATGTGAGAACAGGTCAGATATTAACAGCACTCTGCCTCATCCACTGAATGTACTGTATGTGAGAACAGGTCAGATATTAACAGCACTCTGCCTCATCCACTGAATGTACTGTATGTGAGAACAGGTCAGATATTAACAGCACTCTGCCTCATCCACTGAATGTACTGTATGATAGAACAGGTCAGATATTAACAGTATGGGAGAACAGGTCAGTTGGACTGACGACATACCTCACATTAACACTTCCTGGAGATAGCAAGCAGTATGCAGTGTACTGTTCTGGTTAGTCTATGATGATATTTGAGAAAACGTGTTACCCTTCTCTGCCTTGGACCCTGTTGTTGTGCCTTGCATTGGTGGTAAGTACATGTCCTGACTGAAACTAATCTACCCCCAGGAGAGACAGAGGAGAGCTACACCTGTACTGCCCCGGTGATCTTTAACTCTGGAACACCATCTCAATGCTGAGGGTCAAAAGTCAGGTATCAAGCTACACATATACTGGACAGGAAATGAACAGAACAGCTGCTGTTGTTGTGTTCAAGCCTGATTCCATTTAAGTCATTTAGCAAGACACTCTTATCCAGAGCGACTGACAGGAGCAATTAGGGTTAAGTGCCTGGCTCATGGGCCCAACGACAGGATTTTCATCTCGTCGCCTCTGGGATTTGAACCAGCCGCCCTACTATAGGGTAGACCCGAACCCCACTGTGTTGCCGAATATATTTGTCCTTTCCAGAATGTTTACATCAACTAATCAGGCCAGTATAGCTCTGCATGGCTAAGTTTGGCCCTATGGTGTAAATTAGGCATAAGGTGTGAAGTTACTCACAGTTTAGGCAGGGGTAAACAAAGTTAGGGTTAAATCAGGGTACAGACTCAGTAGTGGGGGTAAACAGAGTTAGGGTTAAATCAGGGTACAGACTCAGTAGCGGGGGTAAACAGAGTTAGGGTTAAATCAGGGTACAGACTCAGTAGTGGGGGTAAACAGAGTTAGGGTTAAATCAGGGTACAGACTCAGTAGCGGGGGTAAACAGAGTTAGGGTTAAATCAGGGTACAGACTCAGTAGCGGGGGTAAACAGAGTTCGGGTTAAATCAGGGTACAGACTCAGTACTCACAGTTGAAGGCGGGGTCTATGTTGTTCCCGGCCAATAGACTGTTGACAGTGATCTGATAGATTATGTGGAAGAGCAGGAAGCTGAGACTGCTGAAGCACAGGGACATGAGCAGGCGCCCCGTGTCGCCTGGAGGAGAAGGAGATCAGACTTTGACCCTGTATTTGACTTCTATTACTGACATTCACCATATGAGACATTAATAAACACTATATTCTCCCAGGCATGGATTTAAAAGGGATGGACTAATATAAAGAATATGGTAGACATGCCCTCCAGCCCTCCAACCCTACTACAGCATACTACAGCACACTACAGCACACTACAGCACACTGCAGCACACTGCAGCGCACTGCAGCACACTGCAGCACACCGCAGCACACCGCAGCACACCATAGCACACTGTAGCATACTACAGCACACTGCAGCACACTGCAGCACACTACAGCACACTACAGCACACCGCAGCACACTACAGCACACTGCAGCATACTGCAGCACACTGCAGCACACTGTAGCACACTATAGCATACTACAGCACACTGCAGCACAATGCAGCACACTGCAGCACACTATAGCATACTACAGCACACTGCAGCATACTGCAGCACACTGCAGCACACTGTAGCACACTATAGCATACTACAGCACACTGCAGCACACTGCAGCACACTGCAGCACACTGCAGCACACTGTAGCACACTATAGCATACTACAGCACACTGCAGCACACTGCAGCACACTACAGCACACTGTAGCACACTACAGCATGCTACAGCACACTACAACATACTACAGCATACTATAGTATACTTCAACATACTACAACAAATACAATGCTTTTTAAATGAAATTGTTGAGTGGGAGAGAGTGAACGAGTTCAGTCAGTAGGGAGAAGTGGGGAGAAGAGGAGAGAGAGAAAGAGAGAGAGAGAGAGAGAGAGAGAGAGAAGGGGGGCAGAGAGAGGGGGGGCAGTGAAAGAGAAATAAAATGCTCCACACATTTCCAGGGTTTTATTATAGACCTACAGGGATTTGGAATAATTGTTAGTTGTTATGATGCTTGAGTAACAGGAACAGTGTAGGGAGGTGAGTCAGTAACAGGAACAGTGTAGGGAGGTGAGTCAGTAACAGGAACAGTGTAGGGAGGTGAGTCAGTAACAGGAACAGTGTAGGGAGGTGAGTCAGTAACAGGAACAGTGTAGGGGAGGTGAGTAGTAACAGGAACAGTGTAGGGAGGTGAGTCAGTAACAGGAACAGTGTAGGGAGGTGAGTCAGTAACAGGAACAGTGTAGGGAGGTGAGTCAGTAACAGGAAAAGTGTAGGGAGGTGAGTCAGTAACAGGAACAGTGTAGGGAGGTGAGTCAGTAACAGGAACAGTGTAGGGAGGTGAGTCAGGAACAGTGTAGGGAGGTGAGTCAGTAACAGGAACAGTGTAGGGAGGTGAGTCAGTAACAGGAACAGTGTAGGGAGGTGAGTCAGTAACAGGAACAGTGTAGGGAGGTGAGTCAGTAACAGGAACAGTGTAGGGAGGTGAGTCAGGAACAGTGTAGGGAGGTGAGTCAGTAACAGAACAGTGTAGGGAGGTGAGTCAGTAACAGGAAACGTGTAGGGAGGTGAGTCAGTAACAGGAACAGTGTAGGGGAGGTAAGTCAGTAACAGGAACAGTGTAGGGAGGTGAGTCAGGAACAGGAACAGTGTAGGGAGGTGAGTCAGGAACAGGAACAGTGTAGGGAGGTGAGTCAGTAACAGGAACAGTGTATGGAGGTGAGTCAGTAACAGGAACAGTGTAGGGAGGTGAGTCAGTAACAGGAACAGTGTAGGGAGGTGAGTCAGTAACAGGAACAGTGTAGGGAGGTGAGTCAGTAACAGGAACAGTGTAGGGAGGTGAGTCAGGAACAGGAACAGTGTAGGGAGGTGAGTCAGTAACAGGAACAGTGTAGGGAGGTGAGTCAGTAACAGGAACAGTGTATGGAGGTGAGTCAGTAACAGGAACAGTGTAGGGAGGTGAGTCAGTAACAGGAACAGTGTAGGGAGGTGAGTCAGTAACAGGAACAATGTAGGGAGGTGAGTCAGGAACAGTGTAGGGAGGTGAGTCAGTAACAAGAACAGTGTAGGGAGGTGAGTCAGTAACAGAACAGTGTAGGGAGGTGAGTCAGTAACAGTGTAGGGAGGTGAGTCAGTAACAGGAACAGTGTAGGGAGGTGAGTCAGGAACAGGAACAGTGTAGGGAGGTAAGTCAGTAACAGGAACAGTGTAGGGAGGTGAGTCAGTACAAGGAACAGTGTAGGGAGGTGAGTCAGTAACCAGGAACAGTGTAGGGAGGTGAGTCAGTAACAGGAACAGTGTAGGGAGGTGAGTCAGTAACAGGAACAGTGTAGGGAGGTGAGTCAGTAACAGGAACAGTGTATGGAGGTGAGTCAGTAACAGGAAACAGTGTAGGGAGGTGAGTCAGGAACAGGACAGTGTAGGGAGGTGAGTCAGTAACAGGAACAGTGTAGGGAGGTGAGTCAGTAACAGGAACAGTGTAGGGAGGTGAGTCAGTAACAGGAACAGTGTAGGGAGGTGAGTCAGTAACAGGAACAGTGTAGGGAGGTGAGTCAGGAACAGGAACAGGTGTAGGGAGGTGAGTCAGTAACAGGAAACAGTGTAGGGAGGTGAGTCAGTAACAGGAACAGTGTAGGGAGTGAGTCAGTAACAGGAACAGTGTATGGAGGTGAGTCAGTAACAGGAAACAGTGTAGGGAGGTGAGTCAGGAACAGGAACAGTGTAGGGAGGTGAGTCAGTAACAGGAACAGTGTAGGGAGGTGAGTCAGTAACAGGAACAGTGTAGGGAGGTGAGTCAGTAACAGGAACAGTGTAGGGAGGTGAGTCAGTAACAGGAACAGTGTAGGGAGGTGAGTCAGGAACAGGAACAGTGTAGGGAGGTGAGTCAGTAACAGGAACAGTGTAGGGAGGTGAGTCAGTAACAGTGTAGGGAGTGAGTCATAACAGGAACAGTGTAGGGAGGTGAGTCAGTAACAGGAACAGTGTAGGGAGGTGAGTCAGTAACAGGAGCAGTGTAGGGAGGTGAGTCATAACAGGAACAGTGTAGGGAGGTGAGTCAGTAACAGGAACAGTGTAGGGAGGTGAGTCAGTTAACAGGAACAGTGTAGGGAGGTGAGTCAGTAACAGGAACAGTGTAGGGAGGTGAGTCAGTAACAGGAACAGTGTAGGGAGGTGAGTCAGTAACAGGAACAGTGTAGGGAGGTGAGTCAGTAACAGGAAAAGTGTAGGGAGGTGAGTCAGTAACAGGAACAGTGTAGGGAGGTGAGTCAGTAACAGGAACAGTGTAGGGAGGTGAGTCAGGAACAGTGTAGGGAGGTGAGTCAGTAACAGGAACAGTGTAGGGAGGTGAGTCAGTAACAGGAACATTGTAGGGAGGTGAGTCAGTAACAGGAACAGTGTAGGGAGGTGAGTCAGTAACAGGAACAGTGTAGGGAGGTGATGCAGGAACAGTGTAGGGAGGTGGTCAGTAACAGAACAGTGTAGGGAGGTGAGTCAGTAACAGGAACAGTGTAGGGAGGTGAGTCAGTAACAGGAACAGTGTAGGGAGGTAGTCAGTAACAGGAACAGTGTAGGGAGGTGAGTCAGGAACAGGAACAGTGTAGGAGGTGAGTCGGAACAGGAACAGTGTAGGAGGTGAGTCAGTAACAGGAACAGTGTATGGAGTGAGTGCCAGTAACAAGGAACAGTGTAGGGAGGTTGAGTCATAACAGGAACAGTGTAGGGAGGTGAGTCAGTAACAGAACAGTGTAGGGAGGTGAGTCAGTAACAGGAAAGTGTAGGGAGGTGAGTCAGGAACAGGAAACGTGTAGGGAGGTGAGTCAGTAACAGGAAACAGTGTAGGGAGGTGAGTCAGTAACAGGAACAGTGTATGGAGGTGAGTCAGTAACAGGAACAGTTGTAGGAGGTGAGTCAGTAACAGGAACAGTGTAGGGAGGTGAGTCAGTAACAGGAACAATGTAGGGAGGTGAGTCAGGAACAGTGTAGGGAGGTGAGTCAGTAACAAGAACAGTGTAGGGAGGTGAGTCAGTAACAGGAACAGTGTAGGGAGGTGAGTCAGTAACAGTGTAGGGAGGTGAGTCAGTAACAGGAACAGTGTAGGGAGGTGAGTCAGGAACAGGAACAGTGTAGGGAGGTAAGTCAGTAACAGGAACATTGTAGGGAGGTGAGTCAGTAACAGGAACAGTGTAGGGAGGTGAGTCAGTAACAGGAACAGTGTAGGGAGGTGAGTCAGTAACAGGAAACAGTGTAGGGAGGTGAGTCAGTAACAGGAACAGTGTAGGGAGGTGAGTCAGTAACAGGAAACAGTGTATGGGAGGTGAGTCAGTAACAGGAACAGTGTAGGGAGGTGAGTCAGGAACAGGAACAGTGTAGGGAGGTGAGTCAGTAACAGGAAACAGTGTAGGGAGGTGAGTCAGTAACAGGAACAGTGTAGGAGTGAGTCAGTAAAGGAACGTGTAGGGAGGTGAGTGAGGAACAGGAACAGTGTAGGGAGGTGAGTCAGTAACAGGAACAGTGTAGGGAGGTGATCAGTAACAGGAACAGTGTAGGGAGGTGAGTCAGTAACAGGAACAGTGTAGGGAGGTGAGTCAGTAACAGGAACAGTGTAGGGAGGTGAGTCAGTAACAGGAACAGTGTAGGGAGGTGAGTCAGTAACAGGACAGTGTAGGGAGGTGAGTCAGTAACAGGAACAGTGTAGGAGGTGATCAGTAACAGGAACAGTGTAGGGAGGTGAGTCAGTAACAGGACAGTGTAGGGAGGTGAGTCAGTAACAGGAACAGTGTAGGGAGGTGAGTCAGTAACAGGAACAGTGTAGGGAGGTGAGTCAGTAACAGGAACAGTGTAGGGAGGTGAGTCAGTAACAGGAACAGTGTAGGGAGGTGAGTCAGTAACAGGAACAGTGTAGGGAGGTGAGTCAGTAACAGGAACATGTGTAGGGAGGTGAGTCCAGTAACAGGAACAGTGTAGGGAGGTGAGTCAGTAACAGGAACAGTGTAGGGAGGTGAGTCAGTAACAGGAACAGTGTAGGGAGGTGAGTCAGTAACAGGAACAGTGGTAGGGAGGTGAGTCAGTAACAGGAACAGTGTAGGGAGGTGAGTCAGTAACAGGAACAGTGTAGGGAGGTGAGTCAGTAACAGGAACAGTGTAGGGAGGTGAGTCAGTAACAGGAAACAGTGTAGGGAGGTGAGTCAGTAACAGGAACAGTGTAGGGAGGTGAGTCAGTAACAGGAACAGTGTAGGGAGGTGAGTCAGTAACAGGAACAGTGTAGGGAGGTGAGTCAGTAACAGGAACAGTTGTAGGGAGGTGAGTCAGTAACAGGAACAGTGTAGGGAGGTGAGTCAGTAACAGGAACAGTGTAGGGAGGTGAGTCAGTAACAGGAACAAGTGTAGGGAGGTGAGTCAGTAACAGGAACAGTGTAGGGAGGTGAGTCAGTAACAGGAACAGTGTAGGGAGGTGAGTCAGTAACAGGAACAGTGTAGGGAGGTGAGTCAGTAACAGGAACAGTGTAGGGAGGTGAGTCAGTAACAGGAACAGTGTAGGGAGGTGAGTCAGTAACAGGAACAGTGTAGGGAGGGTGAGTCAGTAACAGAACAGTGTAGGGAGGTGAGTCAGTACAGGAACAGTGTAGGGAGGTGAGTCAGTAACAGGAACAGTGTAGGGAGGTGAGTCAGTAACAGGAACAGTGTAGGGAGGTGAGTCAGTAACAGGAACAGTGTAGGGAGGTGAGTCAGTAACAGGAACAGTGTAGGGAGGTGAGTCAGTAACAGGAACAGTGTAGGGAGGTGAGTCAGTAACAGGAACAGTGTAGGGAGGTGAGTCAGTAACAGGAACAGTGTAGGGAGGTGAGTCAGTAACAGGAACAGTGTAGGGAGGTGAGTCAGTAACAGGAACAGTGTAGGGAGGTGAGTCAGTAACAGGAACAGTGTAGGGAGGTGAGTCAGTAACAGGAACAGTGTAGGGAGGTGAGTCAGTAACAGGAACAGTGTAGGGAGGTGAGTCAGTAACAGGAACAGTGTAGGGAGGTGAGTCAGTAACAGGAACAGTGTAGGGAGGTGAGTCAGTAACAGGAACAGTGTAGGGAGGTGAGTCAGTAACAGGAACAGTGTAGGGAGGTGAGTCAGAACAGGAACAGTGTAGGGAGGTGAAGTCAGGAAAAGGAACAGTGTAGGGAGGTGAGTCAGTAACAGGAACAGTGTAGGGAGGTGAGTCAGGTAACAGTGTAGGGAGGTGAGTCAGTATACAGGAACAGTGTAGGGAGGTGAGTCAGTAACAGGAACAGTGTAGGGAGGTGAGTCAGTAAGGACAGTGCTGGAGGGTGAGTCAGTAACAGGAAACAGTGTAGGGAGGTGAGTCAGTAACAGGAACAGTGTAGGGAGGTGAGTCAGTAACAGGAACAGTGTAGGGAGGTGAGTCAGTAACAGGAACAGTGTAGGGAGGTGAGTCAGTAACAGGAACAGTGTAGGGAGGTGAGTCAGTAACAGGAACAGTGTAGGGAGGTGAGTCAGTATACAGGGAACAGTGTAGGGAGGTGAGTCAGTAACAGGAACAGTGTAGGGAGGTGAGTCAGGAACAGTGTAGGGAGGTGAGTCAGTAAACAGTGTAGGGAGGTGATCAGTACAGGAACAGTGTAGGGAGGTGAGTCAGTAACAGGAACAGTGTAGGGAGGTGAGTCAGTAACAGTGTAGGGAGGTGAGTCAGTAACAGGAACAGTGTAGGGAGGTGAGTCAGTAACAGGAACAGTGTAGGGAGGTGAGTCAGTAACGAGGAACAAGTGTAGGGAGGTGAGTCAGTAACAGGAACAGTGTAGGGGAGGTGAGTCAGTAACAGGAACAGTGTAGGGAGGTGAGTCAGTAACAGGAACAGTGTAGGGAGGTGAGTCAGTAACAGGAACAGTGTAGGGAGGTGAGTCAGTAACAGGAACAGTGTAGGGAGGTGAGTCAGGAACAGTGTAGGGAGGTGAGTCAGTAACAGGAACAGTGTAGGGAGGTGAGTCAGTAACAGGAACAGTGTAGGGAGGTGAGTCAGTAACAGGAACAGTGTAGGGAGGTGAGTCAGTAACAGGAACAGTGTAGGGAGGTGAGTCAGTAACAGGAACAGTGTAGGGAGGTGAGTCAGGAACAGTGTAGGGAGGTGAGTCAGGAACAGTGTAGGGAGGTGAGTCAGTAACAGGAACAGTGTAGGGAGGTGAGTCAGGAACAGTGTAGGGAGGTGAGTCAGTAACAGGAACAGTGTAGGGAGGTGAGTCAGTAACAGGAACAGTGTAGGGAGGTGAGTCAGTAACAGGAACAGTGTAGGGAGGTGAGTCAGTAACAGGAACAGTGTAGGGAGGTGAGTCAGTAACAGGAACAGTGTAGGGAGGTGAGTCAGTAACAGGAACAGTGTAGGGAGGTGAGTCAGGAACAGGAACAGTGTAGGGAGGTGAGTCAGTAACAGGAACAGTGTAGGGAGGTGAGTCAGTAACAGGAACAGTGTAGGGAGGTGAGTCAGTAACAGGAACAGTGTAGGGAGGTGAGTCAGTAACAGGAACAGTGTAGGGAGGTGAGTCAGTAACAGGAACAGTGTAGGGAGGTGAGTCAGTAACAGGAACAGTGTAGGGAGGTGAGTCAGTAACAGTGTAGGGAGGTGAGTCAGTAACAGGAACAGTGTAGGGAGGTGAGTCAGGAACAGGAACAGTGTAGGGAGGTGAGTCAGTAACAGGAACAGTGTAGGGAGGTGAGTCAGTAACAGGAACAGTGTAGGGAGGTGAGTCAGTAACAGGAACAGTGTAGGGAGGTGAGTCAGTAACAGGAACAGTGTAGGGAGGTGAGTCAGTAACAGGAACAGTGTAGGGAGGTGAGTCAGTAACAGGAACAGTGTAGGGAGGTGAGTCAGTAACAGGAACAGTGTAGGGAGGTGAGTCAGTAACAGGAACAGTGTAGGGAGGTGAGTCAGTAACAGGAACAGTGTAGGGAGGTGAGTCAGTAACAGGAACAGTGTAGGGAGGTGAGTCAGTAACAGGAACAGTGTAGGGAGGTGAGTCAGTAACAGGAACAGTGTAGGGAGGTGAGTCAGTAACAGGAACAGTGTAGGGAGGTGAGTCAGTAACAGGAACAGTGTAGGGAGGTGAGTCAGTAACAGGAACAGTGTAGGGAGGTGAGTCAGTAACAGGAACAGTGTAGGGAGGTGAGTCAGTAACAGGAACAGTGTAGGGAGGTGAGTCAGTAACAGGAACAGTGTAGGGAGGTGAGTCAGTAACAGGAACAGTGTAGGGAGGTGAGTCAGGAACAGTGTAGGGAGGTGAGTCAGTAACAGGAACAGTGTAGGGAGGTGAGTCAGTAACAGGAACAGTGTAGGGAGGTGAGTCAGTAACAGGAACAGTGTAGGGAGGTGAGTCAGTAACAGTGTAGGGAGGTGAGTCAGTAACAGGAACAGTGTAGGGAGGTGAGTCAGTAACAGGAACAGTGTAGGGAGGTGAGTCAGTAACAGGAACAGTGTAGGGAGGTGAGTCAGTAACAGGAACAGTGTAGGGAGGTGAGTCAGTAACAGGAACAGTGTAGGGAGGTGAGTCAGTAACAGGAACAGTGTAGGGAGGTGAGTCAGTAACAGGAACAGTGTAGGGAGGTGAGTCAGTAACAGGAACAGTGTAGGGAGGTGAGTCAGTAACAGGAACAGTGTAGGGAGGTGAGTCAGTAACAGGAACAGTGTAGGGAGGTGAGTCAGTAACAGGAACAGTGTAGGGAGGTGAGTCAGTAACAGGAACAGTGTAGGGAGGTGAGTCAGTAACAGGAACAGTGTAGGGAGGTGAGTCAGTAACAGGAACAGTGTAGGGAGGTGAGTCAGTAACAGGAACAGTGTAGGGAGGTGAGTCAGTAACAGGAACAGTGTAGGGAGGTGAGTCAGTAACAGGAACAGTGTAGGGAGGTGAGTCAGTAACAGGAACAGTGTAGGGAGGTGAGTCAGTAACAGGAACAGTGTAGGGAGGTGAGTCAGGAACAGTGTAGGGAGGTGAGTCAGTAACAGGAACAGTGTAGGGAGGTGAGTCAGTAACAGGAACAGTGTAGGGAGGTGAGTCAGGAACAGTGTAGGGAGGTGAGTCAGTAACAGGAACAGTGTAGGGAGGTGAGTCAGTAACAGGAACAGTGTAGGGAGGTGAGTCAGTAACAGGAACAGTGTAGGGAGGTGAGTCAGTAACAGGAACAGTGTAGGGAGGTGAGTCAGTAACAGGAACAGTGTAGGGAGGTGAGTCAGTAACAGGAACAGTGTAGGGAGGTGAGTCAGTAACAGGAACAGTGTAGGGAGGTGAGTCAGTAACAGGAACAGTGTAGGGAGGTGAGTCAGTAACAGGAACAGTGTAGGGAGGTGAGTCAGTAACAGGAACAGTGTAGGGAGGTGAGTCAGTAACAGGAACAGTGTAGGGAGGTGAGTCAGTAACAGGAACAGTGTAGGGAGGTGAGTCAGTAACAGGAACAGTGTAGGGAGGTGAGTCAGTAACAGGAACAGTGTAGGGAGGTGAGTCAGTAACAGGAACAGTGTAGGGAGGTGAGTCAGTAACAGGAACAGTGTAGGGAGGTGAGTCAGTAACAGGAACAGTGTAGGGAGGTGAGTCAGTAACAGGAACAGTGTAGGGAGGTGAGTCAGGAACAGTGTAGGGAGGTGAGTCAGTAACAGGAACAGTGTAGGGAGGTGAGTCAGGAACAGTGTAGGGAGGTGAGTCAGTAACAGGAACAGTGTAGGGAGGTGAGTCAGTAACAGGAACAGTGTAGGGAGGTGAGTCAGTAACAGGAACAGTGTAGGGAGGTGAGTCAGTAACAGGAACAGTGTAGGGAGGTGAGTCAGTAACAGGAACAGTGTAGGGAGGTGAGTCAGTAACAGGAACAGTGTAGGGAGGTGAGTCAGTAACAGGAACAGTGTAGGGAGGTGAGTCAGTAACAGGAACAGTGTAGGGAGGTGAGTCAGTAACAGGAACAGTGTAGGGAGGTGAGTCAGTAACAGGAACAGTGTAGGGAGGTGAGTCAGTAACAGGAACAGTGTAGGGAGGTGAGTCAGTAACAGGAACAGTGTAGGGAGGTGAGTCAGTAACAGGAACAGTGTAGGGAGGTGAGTCAGTAACAGGAACAGTGTAGGGAGGTGAGTCAGGAACAGTGTAGGGAGGTGAGTCAGGAACAGTGTAGGGAGGTGAGTCAGTAACAGGAACAGTGTAGGGAGGTGAGTCAGGAACAGTGTAGGGAGGTGAGTCAGTAACAGGAACAGTGTAGGGAGGTGAGTCAGTAACAGGAACAGTGTAGGGAGGTGAGTCAGTAACAGGAACAGTGTAGGGAGGTGAGTCAGTAACAGGAACAGTGTAGGGAGGTGAGTCAGTAACAGGAACAGTGTAGGGAGGTGAGTCAGTAACAGGAACAGTGTAGGGAGGTGAGTCAGTAACAGGAACAGTGTAGGGAGGTGAGTCAGTAACAGGAACAGTGTAGGGAGGTGAGTCAGTAACAGGAACAGTGTAGGGAGGTGAGTCAGTAACAGGAACAGTGTAGGGAGGTGAGTCAGTAACAGGAACAGTGTAGGGAGGTGAGTCAGTAACAGGAACAGTGTAGGGAGGTGAGTCAGTAACAGGAACAGTGTAGGGAGGTGAGTCAGTAACAGTGTAGGGAGGTGAGTCAGTAACAGGAACAGTGTAGGGAGGTGAGTCAGTAACAGGAACAGTGTAGGGAGGTGAGTCAGTAACAGGAACAGTGTAGGGAGGTGAGTCAGTAACAGGAACAGTGTAGGGAGGTGAGTCAGTAACAGGAACAGTGTAGGGAGGTGAGTCAGTAACAGGAACAGTGTAGGGAGGTGAGTCAGTAACAGGAACAGTGTAGGGAGGTGAGTCAGTAACAGGAACAGTGTAGGGAGGTGAGTCAGTAACAGGAACAGTGTAGGGAGGTGAGTCAGTAACAGGAACAGTGTAGGGAGGTGAGTCAGTAACAGGAACAGTGTAGGGAGGTGAGTCAGTAACAGGAACAGTGTAGGGAGGTGAGTCAGTAACAGGAACAGTGTAGGGAGGTGAGTCAGTAACAGGAACAGTGTAGGGAGGTGAGTCAGTAACAGGAACAGTGTAGGGAGGTGAGTCAGTAACAGGAACAGTGTAGGGAGGTGAGTCAGTAACAGGAACAGTGTAGGGAGGTGAGTCAGTAACAGGAACAGTGTAGGGAGGTGAGTCAGTAACAGGAACAGTGTAGGGAGGTGAGTCAGTAACAGGAACAGTGTAGGGAGGTGAGTCAGTAACAGGAACAGTGTAGGGAGGTGAGTCAGTAACAGGAACAGTGTAGGGAGGTGAGTCAGGAACAGTGTAGGGAGGTGAGTCAGTAACAGGAACAGTGTAGGGAGGTGAGTCAGTAACAGGAACAGTGTAGGGAGGTGAGTCAGTAACAGGAACAGTGTAGGGAGGTGAGTCAGTAACAGTGTAGGGAGGTGAGTCAGTAACAGGAACAGTGTAGGGAGGTGAGTCAGTAACAGGAACAGTGTAGGGAGGTGAGTCAGTAACAGGAACAGTGTAGGGAGGTGAGTCAGTAACAGGAACAGTGTAGGGAGGTGAGTCAGTAACAGGAACAGTGTAGGGAGGTGAGTCAGTAACAGGAACAGTGTAGGGAGGTGAGTCAGTAACAGGAACAGTGTAGGGAGGTGAGTCAGTAACAGGAACAGTGTAGGGAGGTGAGTCAGTAACAGGAACAGTGTAGGGAGGTGAGTCAGTAACAGGAACAGTGTAGGGAGGTGAGTCAGTAACAGGAACAGTGTAGGGAGGTGAGTCAGTAACAGGAACAGTGTAGGGAGGTGAGTCAGTAACAGGAACAGTGTAGGGAGGTGAGTCAGTAACAGGAACAGTGTAGGGAGGTGAGTCAGTAACAGGAACAGTGTAGGGAGGTGAGTCAGTAACAGGAACAGTGTAGGGAGGTGAGTCAGTAACAGGAACAGTGTAGGGAGGTGAGTCAGTAACAGGAACAGTGTAGGGAGGTGAGTCAGTAACAGGAACAGTGTAGGGAGGTGAGTCAGTAACAGGAACAGTGTAGGGAGGTGAGTCAGTAACAGGAACAGTGTAGGGAGGTGAGTCAGTAACAGGAACAGTGTAGGGAGGTGAGTCAGTAACAGGAACAGTGTAGGGAGGTGAGTCAGTAACAGGAACAGTGTAGGGAGGTGAGTCAGTAACAGGAACAGTGTAGGGAGGTGAGTCAGTAACAGGAACAGTGTAGGGAGGTGAGTCAGTAACAGGAACAGTGTAGGGAGGTGAGTCAGTAACAGGAACAGTGTAGGGAGGTGAGTCAGTAACAGGAACAGTGTAGGGAGGTGAGTCAGTAACAGGAACAGTGTAGGGAGGTGAGTCAGTAACAGGAACAGTGTAGGGAGGTGAGTCAGTAACAGGAACAGTGTAGGGAGGTGAGTCAGTAACAGGAACAGTGTAGGGAGGTGAGTCAGTAACAGGAACAGTGTAGGGAGGTGAGTCAGTAACAGGAACAGTGTAGGGAGGTGAGTCAGTAACAGGAACAGTGTAGGGAGGTGAGTCAGTAACAGGAACAGTGTAGGGAGGTGAGTCAGTAACAGGAACAGTGTAGGGAGGTGAGTCAGTAACAGGAACAGTGTAGGGAGGTGAGTCAGTAACAGGAACAGTGTAGGGAGGTGAGTCAGTAACAGGAACAGTGTAGGGAGGTGAGTCAGTAACAGGAACAGTGTAGGGAGGTGAGTCAGTAACAGGAACAGTGTAGGGAGGTGAGTCAGTAACAGGAACAGTGTAGGGAGGTGAGTCAGTAACAGGAACAGTGTAGGGAGGTGAGTCAGTAACAGGAACAGTGTAGGGAGGTGAGTCAGTAACAGGAACAGTGTAGGGAGGTGAGTCAGTAACAGGAACAGTGTAGGGAGGTGAGTCAGTAACAGGAACAGTGTAGGGAGGTGAGTCAGTAACAGGAACAGTGTAGGGAGGTGAGTCAGTAACAGGAACAGTGTAGGGAGGTGAGTCAGTGTAACAGGAACAGTGTAGGGAGGTGAGTCAGGAACAGTGTAGGGAGGTGAGTCAGTAACAGGAACAGTGTAGGGAGGTGAGTCAGGAACAGTGTAGGGAGGTGAGTCAGTAACAGGAACAGTGTAGGGAGGTGAGTCAGTAACAGGAACAGTGTAGGGAGGTGAGTCAGTAACAGGAACAGTGTAGGGAGGTGAGTCAGTAACAGGAACAGTGTAGGGAGGTGAGTCAGTAACAGGAACAGTGTAGGGAGGTGAGTCAGTAACAGGAACAGTGTAGGGAGGTGAGTCAGTAACAGGAACAGTGTAGGGAGGTGAGTCAGTAACAGGAACAGTGTAGGGAGGTGAGTCAGTAACAGGAACAGTGTAGGGAGGTGAGTCAGTAACAGGAACAGTGTAGGGAGGTGAGTCAGTAACAGGAACAGTGTAGGGAGGTGAGTCAGTAACAGGAACAGTGTAGGGAGGTGAGTCAGGAACAGTGTAGGGAGGTGAGTCAGTAACAGGAACAGTGTAGGGAGGTGAGTCAGTAACAGGAACAGTGTAGGGAGGTGAGTCAGTAACAGGAACAGTGTAGGGAGGTGAGTCAGTAACAGGAACAGTGTAGGGAGGTGAGTCAGTAACAGGAACAGTGTAGGGAGGTGAGTCAGTAACAGGAACAGTGTAGGGAGGTGAGTCAGTAACAGGAACAGTGTAGGGAGGTGAGTCAGTAACAGGAACAGTGTAGGGAGGTGAGTCAGTAACAGGAACAGTGTAGGGAGGTGAGTCAGTAACAGGAACAGTGTAGGGAGGTGAGTCAGGAACAGTGTAGGGAGGTGAGTAACAGGAACAGTGTAGGGAGGTGAGTCAGTAACAGGAACAGTGTAGGGAGGTGAGTCAGTAACAGGAACAGTGTAGGGAGGTGAGTCAGTAACAGGAACAGTGTAGGGAGGTGAGTCAGTAACAGGAACAGTGTAGGGAGGTGAGTCAGTAACAGGAACAGTGTAGGGAGGTGAGTCAGTAACAGGAACAGTGTAGGGAGGTGAGTCAGTAACAGGAACAGTGTAGGGAGGTGAGTCAGTAACAGGAACAGTGTAGGGAGGTGAGTCAGTAACAGGAACAGTGTAGGGAGGTGAGTCAGTAACAGGAACAGTGTAGGGAGGTGAGTCAGTAACAGGAACAGTGTAGGGAGGTGAGTCAGTAACAGGAACAGTGTAGGGAGGTGAGTCAGTAACAGGAACAGTGTAGGGAGGTGAGTCAGTAACAGGAACAGTGTAGGGAGGTGAGTCAGTAACAGGAACAGTGTAGGGAGGTGAGTCAGTAACAGGAACAGTGTAGGGAGGTGAGTCAGTAACAGGAACAGTGTAGGGAGGTGAGTCAGTAACAGGAACAGTGTAGGGAGGTGAGTCAGTAACAGGAACAGTGTAGGGAGGTGAGTCAGTAACAGGAACAGTGTAGGGAGGTGAGTCAGTAACAGGAACAGTGTAGGGAGGTGAGTCAGGAACAGTGTAGGGAGGTGAGTCAGTAACAGGAACAGTGTAGGGAGGTGAGTCAGTAACAGGAACAGTGTAGGGAGGTGAGTCAGTAACAGGAACAGTGTAGGGAGGTGAGTCAGTAACAGGAACAGTGTAGGGAGGTGAGTCAGTAACAGGAACAGTGTAGGGAGGTGAGTCAGTAACAGGAACAGTGTAGGGAGGTGAGTCAGTAACAGGAACAGTGTAGGGAGGTGAGTAACAGGAACAGTGTAGGGAGGTGAGTCAGTAACAGGAACAGTGTAGGGAGGTGAGTCAGTAACAGGAACAGTGTAGGGAGGTGAGTCAGTAACAGGAACAGTGTAGGGAGGTGAGTCAGTAACAGGAACAGTGTAGGGAGGTGAGTCAGTAACAGGAACAGTGTAGGGAGGTGAGTCAGTAACAGGAACAGTGTAGGGAGGTGAGTCAGTAACAGGAACAGTGTAGGGAGGTGAGTCAGTAACAGGAACAGTGTAGGGAGGTGAGTCAGTAACAGGAACAGTGTAGGGAGGTGAGTCAGGAACAGTGTAGGGAGGTGAGTCAGTAACAGGAACAGTGTAGGGAGGTGAGTCAGTAACAGGAACAGTGTAGGGAGGTGAGTCAGTAACAGGAACAGTGTAGGGAGGTGAGTCAGTAACAGGAACAGTGTAGGGAGGTGAGTCAGTAACAGGAACAGTGTAGGGAGGTGAGTCAGTAACAGGAACAGTGTAGGGAGGTGAGTCAGTAACAGGAACAGTGTAGGGAGGTGAGTCAGTAACAGGAACAGTGTAGGGAGGTGAGTCAGTAACAGGAACAGTGTAGGGAGGTGAGTCAGTAACAGGAACAGTGTAGGGAGGTGAGTCAGTAACAGGAACAGTGTAGGGAGGTGAGTCAGTAACAGGAACAGTGTAGGGAGGTGAGTCAGTAACAGGAACAGTGTAGGGAGGTGAGTCAGTAACAGGAACAGTGTAGGGAGGTGAGTCAGTAACAGGAACAGTGTAGGGAGGTGAGTCAGTAACAGGAACAGTGTAGGGAGGTGAGTCAGTAACAGGAACAGTGTAGGGAGGTGAGTCAGTAACAGGAACAGTGTAGGGAGGTGAGTCAGTAACAGGAACAGTGTAGGGAGGTGAGTCAGTAACAGGAACAGTGTAGGGAGGTGAGTCAGTAACAGGAACAGTGTAGGGAGGTGAGTCAGTAACAGGAACAGTGTAGGGAGGTGAGTCAGTAACAGGAACAGTGTAGGGAGGTGAGTCAGTAACAGGAACAGTGTAGGGAGGTGAGTCAGTAACAGGAACAGTGTAGGGAGGTGAGTCAGTAACAGGAACAGTGTAGGGAGGTGAGTCAGTAACAGGAACAGTGTAGGGAGGTGAGTCAGTAACAGGAACAGTGTAGGGAGGTGAGTCAGTAACAGGAACAGTGTAGGGAGGTGAGTCAGTAACAGGAACAGTGTAGGGAGGTGAGTCAGTAACAGGAACAGTGTAGGGAGGTGAGTCAGTAACAGGAACAGTGTAGGGAGGTGAGTCAGTAACAGGAACAGTGTAGGGAGGTGAGTCAGTAACAGGAACAGTGTAGGGAGGTGAGTCAGTAACAGGAACAGTGTAGGGAGGTGAGTCAGTAACAGGAACAGTGTAGGGAGGTGAGTCAGTAACAGGAACAGTGTAGGGAGGTGAGTCAGTAACAGGAACAGTGTAGGGAGGTGAGTCAGTAACAGGAACAGTGTAGGGAGGTGAGTCAGTAACAGGAACAGTGTAGGGAGGTGAGTCAGTAACAGGAACAGTGTAGGGAGGTGAGTCAGTAACAGGAACAGTGTAGGGAGGTGAGTCAGTAACAGGAACAGTGTAGGGAGGTGAGTCAGTAACAGGAACAGTGTAGGGAGGTGAGTCAGGAACAGTGTAGGGAGGTGAGTCAGGAACAGTGTAGGGAGGTGAGTCAGTAACAGGAACAGTGTAGGGAGGTGAGTCAGGAACAGTGTAGGGAGGTGAGTCAGTAACAGGAACAGTGTAGGGAGGTGAGTCAGTAACAGGAACAGTGTAGGGAGGTGAGTCAGTAACAGGAACAGTGTAGGGAGGTGAGTCAGTAACAGGAACAGTGTAGGGAGGTGAGTCAGTAACAGGAACAGTGTAGGGAGGTGAGTCAGTAACAGGAACAGTGTAGGGAGGTGAGTCAGTAACAGGAACAGTGTAGGGAGGTGAGTCAGTAACAGGAACAGTGTAGGGAGGTGAGTCAGTAACAGGAACAGTGTAGGGAGGTGAGTCAGTAACAGGAACAGTGTAGGGAGGTGAGTCAGTAACAGGAACAGTGTAGGGAGGTGAGTCAGTAACAGGAACAGTGTAGGGAGGTGAGTCAGTAACAGGAACAGTGTAGGGAGGTGAGTCAGGAACAGTGTAGGGAGGTGAGTCAGTAACAGGAACAGTGTAGGGAGGTGAGTCAGTAACAGGAACAGTGTAGGGAGGTGAGTCAGTAACAGGAACAGTGTAGGGAGGTGAGTCAGTAACAGGAACAGTGTAGGGAGGTGAGTCAGTAACAGGAACAGTGTAGGGAGGTGAGTCAGTAACAGGAACAGTGTAGGGAGGTGAGTCAGTAACAGGAACAGTGTAGGGAGGTGAGTCAGTAACAGGAACAGTGTAGGGAGGTGAGTCAGTAACAGGAACAGTGTAGGGAGGTGAGTCAGGAACAGTGTAGGGAGGTGAGTCAGGAACAGTGTAGGGAGGTGAGTCAGTAACAGGAACAGTGTAGGGAGGTGAGTCAGTAACAGGAACAGTGTAGGGAGGTGAGTCAGTAACAGGAACAGTGTAGGGAGGTGAGTCAGTAACAGGAACAGTGTAGGGAGGTGAGTCAGTAACAGGAACAGTGTAGGGAGGTGAGTCAGGAACAGTGTAGGGAGGTGAGTCAGGAACAGTGTAGGGAGGTGAGTCAGTAACAGGAACAGTGTAGGGAGGTGAGTCAGGAACAGTGTAGGGAGGTGAGTCAGTAACAGGAACAGTGTAGGGAGGTGAGTCAGTAACAGGAACAGTGTAGGGAGGTGAGTCAGTAACAGGAACAGTGTAGGGAGGTGAGTCAGTAACAGGAACAGTGTAGGGAGGTGAGTCAGTAACAGGAACAGTGTAGGGAGGTGAGTCAGTAACAGGAACAGTGTAGGGAGGTGAGTCAGTAACAGGAACAGTGTAGGGAGGTGAGTCAGTAACAGGAACAGTGTAGGGAGGTGAGTCAGTAACAGGAACAGTGTAGGGAGGTGAGTCAGTAACAGGAACAGTGTAGGGAGGTGAGTCAGTAACAGGAACAGTGTAGGGAGGTGAGTCAGTAACAGGAACAGTGTAGGGAGGTGAGTCAGTAACAGGAACAGTGTAGGGAGGTGAGTCAGTAACAGTGTAGGGAGGTGAGTCAGTAACAGGAACAGTGTAGGGAGGTGAGTCAGTAACAGGAACAGTGTAGGGAGGTGAGTCAGTAACAGGAACAGTGTAGGGAGGTGAGTCAGTAACAGGAACAGTGTAGGGAGGTGAGTCAGTAACAGGAACAGTGTAGGGAGGTGAGTCAGTAACAGGAACAGTGTAGGGAGGTGAGTCAGTAACAGGAACAGTGTAGGGAGGTGAGTCAGGAACAGTGTAGGGAGGTGAGTCAGTAACAGGAACAGTGTAGGGAGGTGAGTCAGTAACAGGAACAGTGTAGGGAGGTGAGTCAGTAACAGGAACAGTGTAGGGAGGTGAGTCAGTAACAGGAACAGTGTAGGGAGGTGAGTCAGTAACAGGAACAGTGTAGGGAGGTGAGTCAGTAACAGGAACAGTGTAGGGAGGTGAGTCAGTAACAGGAACAGTGTAGGGAGGTGAGTCAGTAACAGGAACAGTGTAGGGAGGTGAGTCAGTAACAGGAACAGTGTAGGGAGGTGAGTCAGGAACAGTGTAGGGAGGTGAGTCAGTAACAGGAACAGTGTAGGGAGGTGAGTCAGTAACAGGAACAGTGTAGGGAGGTGAGTCAGTAACAGGAACAGTGTAGGGAGGTGAGTCAGTAACAGTGTAGGGAGGTGAGTCAGTAACAGGAACAGTGTAGGGAGGTGAGTCAGTAACAGGAACAGTGTAGGGAGGTGAGTCAGTAACAGGAACAGTGTAGGGAGGTGAGTCAGTAACAGGAACAGTGTAGGGAGGTGAGTCAGTAACAGGAACAGTGTAGGGAGGTGAGTCAGTAACAGGAACAGTGTAGGGAGGTGAGTCAGTAACAGGAACAGTGTAGGGAGGTGAGTCAGTAACAGGAACAGTGTAGGGAGGTGAGTCAGTAACAGGAACAGTGTAGGGAGGTGAGTCAGTAACAGGAACAGTGTAGGGAGGTGAGTCAGTAACAGGAACAGTGTAGGGAGGTGAGTCAGTAACAGGAACAGTGTAGGGAGGTGAGTCAGTAACAGGAACAGTGTAGGGAGGTGAGTCAGTAACAGGAACAGTGTAGGGAGGTGAGTCAGTAACAGGAACAGTGTAGGGAGGTGAGTCAGTAACAGGAACAGTGTAGGGAGGTGAGTCAGTAACAGGAACAGTGTAGGGAGGTGAGTCAGTAACAGGAACAGTGTAGGGAGGTGAGTCAGTAACAGGAACAGTGTAGGGAGGTGAGTCAGTAACAGGAACAGTGTAGGGAGGTGAGTCAGTAACAGGAACAGTGTAGGGAGGTGAGTCAGGAACAGTGTAGGGAGGTGAGTCAGTAACAGGAACAGTGTAGGGAGGTGAGTCAGTAACAGGAACAGTGTAGGGAGGTGAGTCAGGAACAGTGTAGGGAGGTGAGTCAGTAACAGGAACAGTGTAGGGAGGTGAGTCAGTAACAGTGTAGGGAGGTGAGTCAGTAACAGGAACAGTGTAGGGAGGTGAGTCAGTAACAGGAACAGTGTAGGGAGGTGAGTCAGTAACAGGAACAGTGTAGGGAGGTGAGTCAGTAACAGGAACAGTGTAGGGAGGTGAGTCAGTAACAGGAACAGTGTAGGGAGGTGAGTCAGTAACAGTGTAGGGAGGTGAGTCAGTAACAGGAACAGTGTAGGGAGGTGAGTCAGTAACAGGAACAGTGTAGGGAGGTGAGTCAGGAACAGTGTAGGGAGGTGAGTCAGTAACAGGAACAGTGTAGGGAGGTGAGTCAGTAACAGGAACAGTGTAGGGAGGTGAGTCAGTAACAGGAACAGTGTAGGGAGGTGAGTCAGTAACAGGAACAGTGTAGGGAGGTGAGTCAGTAACAGGAACAGTGTAGGGAGGTGAGTCAGTAACAGGAACAGTGTAGGGAGGTGAGTCAGTAACAGGAACAGTGTAGGGAGGTGAGTCAGTAACAGGAACAGTGTAGGGAGGTGAGTCAGTAACAGGAACAGTGTAGGGAGGTGAGTCAGTAACAGTGTAGGGAGGTGAGTCAGTAACAGGAACAGTGTAGGGAGGTGAGTCAGTAACAGGAACAGTGTAGGGAGGTGAGTCAGTAACAGGAACAGTGTAGGGAGGTGAGTCAGTAACAGGAACAGTGTAGGGAGGTGAGTCAGTAACAGGAACAGTGTAGGGAGGTGAGTCAGTAACAGGAACAGTGTAGGGAGGTGAGTCAGTAACAGGAACAGTGTAGGGAGGTGAGTCAGTAACAGGAACAGTGTAGGGAGGTGAGTCAGTAACAGGAACAGTGTAGGGAGGTGAGTCAGTAACAGGAACAGTGTAGGGAGGTGAGTCAGTAACAGGAACAGTGTAGGGAGGTGAGTCAGTAACAGGAACAGTGTAGGGAGGTGAGTCAGTAACAGGAACAGTGTAGGGAGGTGAGTCAGTAACAGGAACAGTGTAGGGAGGTGAGTCAGTAACAGGAACAGTGTAGGGAGGTGAGTCAGTAACAGGAACAGTGTAGGGAGGTGAGTCAGTAACAGGAACAGTGTAGGGAGGTGAGTCAGGAACAGTGTAGGGAGGTGAGTCAGTAACAGGAACAGTGTAGGGAGGTGAGTCAGTAACAGGAACAGTGTAGGGAGGTGAGTCAGTAACAGGAACAGTGTAGGGAGGTGAGTCAGTAACAGTGTAGGGAGGTGAGTCAGTAACAGGAACAGTGTAGGGAGGTGAGTCAGTAACAGGAACAGTGTAGGGAGGTGAGTCAGTAACAGGAACAGTGTAGGGAGGTGAGTCAGTAACAGGAACAGTGTAGGGAGGTGAGTCAGTAACAGGAACAGTGTAGGGAGGTGAGTCAGTAACAGGAACAGTGTAGGGAGGTGAGTCAGTAACAGGAACAGTGTAGGGAGGTGAGTCAGTAACAGGAACAGTGTAGGGAGGTGAGTCAGTAACAGGAACAGTGTAGGGAGGTGAGTCAGTAACAGGAACAGTGTAGGGAGGTGAGTCAGTAACAGGAACAGTGTAGGGAGGTGAGTCAGGAACAGTGTAGGGAGGTGAGTCAGTAACAGGAACAGTGTAGGGAGGTGAGTCAGTAACAGGAACAGTGTAGGGAGGTGAGTCAGTAACAGGAACAGTGTAGGGAGGTGAGTCAGTAACAGGAACAGTGTAGGGAGGTGAGTCAGTAACAGGAACAGTGTAGGGAGGTGAGTCAGGAACAGTGTAGGGAGGTGAGTCAGGAACAGTGTAGGGAGGTGAGTCAGTAACGGAACAGTGTAGGGAGTGAGTCAGGAACAGTGTAGGGGAGGTGAGTCAGTAACAGGAACAGTGTAGGGAGGTGAGTCAGTAACAGGAAACAGTGTAGGAGGTGAGTCAGTAACAGGAACAGTGTAGGGAGGTGAGTCAGTAACAGGAACAGTGTAGGGATGTGAGTCAGTACAGGAACAGTGTAGGGAGGTGAGTCAGTAACAGGACAGTGTAGGGAGGTGAGTCAGGAACAGGAACAGTGTAGGGAGGTGAGTCAGGAACAGGAACAGTGTAGGGAGGTGAGTCAGTAACAGGAACAGTGTAGGGAGGTGAGTCAGTACAGGAACAGTGTAGGGAGGTGAGTCAGTAACAGGAACAGTGTAGGGAGGTGAGTCAGTAACAAGGAACAGTGTAGGGAGGTGAGTCAGTAACAGGAACAGTGTAGGGAGGTGAGTCTGTAAACAGTGTAGGGAGGTGAGTCAGTAACAGGAACAGTGTAGGGAGGTGAGTCAGGAACAGGGAACAGTTGTAGGGAGGGAAGTCAGTAACAGGAACATTGTAGGGAGGTGAGTCAGTAACAGGAACAGTGTAGGGAGGTGAGTCAGTAACAGGAACAGTGTAGGGAGGTGAGTCAGTAACAGGAACAGTTGTAGGGAGGTGAGCAGTAACAGGAACATTGTAGGGAGGTGAGTCAGGAACAGTGTAGGGAGGTGAGTCAGTAACAGGAACAGTGTAGGGAGGTGAGTCAGTAACAAGAACAGTGTAGGGAGGTGAGTCAGTAACAGGAACAGTGTAGGGAGGTGAGTCTGTAACAGGAACAGTGTAGGGAGGTAAGTCAGTAACAGGAACATTGTAGGGAGGTGAGTCAGTAACAGGAACAGTGTAGGGAGGTGAGTCAGTAACAGGAACAGTGTAGGGAGGTGAGTCAGTAACAGGAACAGTGTAGGGAGGTGAGTCAGTAACAGGAACAGTGTAGGGAGGTGAGTCAGTAACAGGAACAGTGTAGGGAGGTGAGTCAGGAACAGTGTAGGGAGGTGAGTCAGTAACAGGAACAGTGTAGGGAGGTGAGTCAGTAACAGAACAGTGTAGGGAGGTGAGTCAGTAACAGGAACAGTGTAGGGAGGTGAGTCAGTAACAGTGTAGGGAGGTGAGTCAGTAACAGGAAACAGTTGTAGGAGGTGAGTCAGTAACAGGAACAGTGTAGGGAGGTGAGTCAGGTAACAGGAACAGTGTAGGGAGGTGAGTCAGTAACCAGGAACAGTGTAGGGAGGTGAGCAGTAACAGGAACAGTGTAGGGAGGTGAGTCAGTAACAAGGAACAGTGTTGGGAGGTGAGTCAGTAACAGGAACAGTGTATGGAGGTGAGTCAGTAACAGGAACAGTGTAGGGAGGTGAGTCAAGGGTAGTAACAGGAAACAGTGTAGGGAGGTGAGTCAGTAACAGGAACAGTGTAGGGAGGTGAGTCAGTAAACAGGAACAGTGTAGGGAGGTGAGTCAGTAACAGGAACAGTGTAGGGAGGTGAGTCAGTAACAGGAACAGTGTAGGGAGGTGAGTCAGTAACAGAACAGTGTAGGGAGGTGAGTCAGTAACAGGAACAGTGTAGGGAGGTGAGTCAGTAACAGCGAACAGTGTAGGGAGGTGAGCAGTAACAGGAAACAGTGTAGGGAGGTGGTCAGGAACAGATGTAGGGAGGTGAGTCAGGAAGTTAGGGTCAGGGGGGGGGGGAAGGTGAGTCCTAGTAACAGGACAGTGTAGGGAGGTGAGTCAGTACAGGAACAGTGTAGGGAGGTGAGTCAGTAACAGGAACAGTGTAGGGAGGTGAGTCAGTAACCAGGAACAGTGTAGGAGGGTGAGTCAGTAACAGGAACAGTGTAGGGAGGTGAGTCAGTAACAGGAACAGTGTAGGGAGTGAGTCAGTAACAGGAACAGTGTAGGGAGGTGAGTCAGTAACAGGAACAGTGTAGGGAGGTGAGTCATGTAACAGGAACAGTGTAGGGGGAGGTGAGTCAGAAGGAACAGTGTAGGGAGGTGATCGGAAAGTGGGGGTCAGTAACAGGAACAGTGTAGGAGGTGAGTCAGAACAGGAACAGTGTAGGGAGGTGAGTCAGTAAACAAGAACAGTGTAGGGAGGTGAGTCAGTAACAGGAACAGTGTAGGGAGGTGAGTCTGTAACAGTGTAGGGAGGTGAGTCAGTAACAGGAAACGTGTAGGGAGGTGAGTCAGGAACAGGAACAGTGTAGGGAGGTAAGTCAGTAACAGGAAACATTGTAGGGAGGTGAGTCAAGTAACAGGAACAGTGTAGGGAGGTGAGTCAGTAACAGGAACAGTGTAGGGAGGTGAGTCAGTAACAGGAACAGTGTAGGGAGGTGAGTCAGTAACAGGAACAGTGTAGGGAGGTTGAGTCAGTAACAGGAACAGTGTAGGGAGGTGAGTCAGTAACAGGAACAGTGTAGGGAGGTGAGTCAGGAACAGTGTAGGGAGGTGAGTCAGTAACAGGAACAGTGTAGGGAGTGAGTCAGTAACAGGAACAGTGTAGGGAGGTGAGTCAGTAACAGGAACAGTGTAGGGAGGTGAGTCAGTAACAGGAACAGTGTAGGGAGGTTAGTCAGTAACAGGAACAGTGTAGGGAGGTGAGTCAGGAACAGTGTAGGGAGGTGAGTCAGGAACAGTGGTAGGGAGGTGAGTCAGTAACAGGAACAGTGTAGGGAGGTGAGTCAGGAACAGTGTAGGGAGGTGAGTCAGTAACAGGAACAGTGTAGGGAGGTGAGTCAGTAACAGAACAGTGTAGGGAGGTGAGTCAGTAACAGGAACGTGTAGGAGGTGAGTCAGTAACAGGAACAGTGTAGGGAGGTGAGTCAGTAACAGGAAACAGTGTAGGGAGGTGAGTCAGTAACAGGAACAGTGTAGGGAGGTGAGTCAGGAACAGGACAGTGTAGGGAGGTGAGTCAGGAACAGGAACAGTGTAGGGAGGTGAGTCAGTAACAGGAACAGTGTAGGGAGGTGAGTCAGTAACAGGAACAGTGTAGGGAGGTGAGTCAGTAACAGGAACAGTGTAGGGAGGTGAGTCAGTAACAAGAACAGTGTAGGGAGGTGAGTCAGTAACAGGAACAGTGTAGGGAGGTGAGTCTGTAACAGTGTAGGGAGGTGAGTCAGTAACAGGAACAGTGTAGGGAGGTGAGTCAGGAACAGGAACAGTGTAGGGAGGTAAGTCAGTAACAGGAACATTGTAGGGAGTGAGTCAGTAACAGGAACAGTGTAGGGAGGTGAGTCAGTAACAGGAACAGTGTAGGGAGGTGAGTCAGTAACAGGAACAGTGTAGGGAGGTGAGTCAGTAACAGGAACATTGTAGGGAGGTGAGTCAGGAACAGTGTAGGGAGGTGAGTCAGTAACAGGAACAGTGTAGGGAGGTGAGTCAGTAACAAGAACAGTGTAGGGAGGTGAGTCAGTAACAGGAACAGTGTAGGGAGGTGAGTCTGTAACAGGAACAGTGTAGGGAGGTAAGTCAGTAACAGGAACATTGTAGGGAGGTGAGTCAGTAACAGGAACAGTGTAGGGAGGTGAGTCAGTAACAGGAACAGTGTAGGGAGGTGAGTCAGTAACAGGAACAGTGTAGGGAGGTGAGTCAGTAACAGGAACATTGTAGGGAGGTGAGTCAGGAACAGTGTAGGGAGGTGAGTCAGTAACAGGAACAGTGTAGGGAGGTGAGTCAGTAACAAGAACAGTGTAGGGAGGTGAGTCAGTAACAGGAACAGTGTAGGGAGGTGAGTCTGTAACAGTGTAGGGAGGTGAGTCAGTAACAGGAACAGTGTAGGGAGGTGAGTCAGGAACAGGAACAGTGTAGGGAGGTAAGTCAGTAACAGGAACAGTGTAGGGAGGTGAGTCAGTAACAGGAACAGTGTAGGGAGGTGAGTCAGTAACAGGAACAGGTAGGGAGGTGAGTCAGTAACAGGAACAGTGTAGGGAGGTGAGTCAGTAACAGGAACAGTGTAGGGAGGTGAGTCAGTAACAGGAACAGTGTAGGGAGGTGAGTCAGTAACAGGAACAGTGTAGGGAGGTGAGTCAGGAACAGGAACAGTGTAGGGAGGTGAGTCAGTAACAGGAACAGTGTAGGGAGGGAGTCAGTAACAGAACAGTGTAGGGAGGTGAGTCAGTAACAGGAACAGTGTAGGGAGGTGAGTCAGTAACAGGAACAGTGTAGGGAGGTGAGTCAGGAACAGTGTAGGGAGGTGAGTCAGTAACAGGAACAGTGTAGGGAGGTGAGTCAGTAACAGGAACAGTGTAGGGAGGTGAGTCAGGAACAGTGTAGGGAGGTGAGTCAGTAACAGGAACAGTGTAGGGAGGTGAGTCAGTAACAGGAACAGTGTAGGGAGGTGAGTCAGTAACAGGAACAGTGTAGGGAGGTGAGTCAGTAACAGGAACAGTGTAGGGAGGTGAGTCAGTAACAGGAACAGTGTAGGGAGGTGAGTCAGTAACAGGAACCGTGTAGGGAGGTGAGTCAGGAAACAGGAACAGTGTAGGGAGGTGAGTCAGGAACAGGAACAGTGTAGGAGGTGAGTCAGTAACAGGAACAGTGTAGGGAGGTGAGTCAGTAACAGGAACAGTGTAGGGGAGGTGAGTCAGTAACAGGAACAGTGTAGGGAGGTGAGTCAGTAACAAGAACAGTGTAGGGAGGTGAGTCAGTAACAGGAACAGTGTAGGGAGGTGAGTCTGTAACAGTGTAGGGAGGTGAGTCAGTAACAGGAACAGTGTAGGGAGGTGAGTCAGTAACAGGAACAGTGTAGGGAGGTGAGTCAGTAACAGGAACAGTGTAGGGAGGTGAGTCAGTAACAGGAACAGTGTAGGGAGGTGAGTCAGTAACAGGAACAGTGTAGGGAGGTGAGTCAGGAACAGGAACAGTGTAGGGAGGTGAGTCAGTAACAGGAACAGTGTAGGGAGGTGAGTCAGGAACAGGAACAGTGTAGGGAGGTGAGTCAGTAACAGGAACAGTGTAGGGAGGTGAGTCAGTAACAGGAACAGTGTAGGGAGGTGAGTCAGTAACAGGAACAGTGTAGGGAGGTGAGTCAGGAACAGGAACAGTGTAGGGAGGTGAGTCAGTAACAGGAACAGTGTAGGGAGGTGAGTCAGTAACAGGAACAGTGTAGGGAGGTGAGTCAGTAACAGGAACAGTGTAGGGAGGTGAGTCAGTAACAGGAACAGTGTAGGGAGGTGAGTCAGCAACAGGAACAGTGTAGGGAGGTGAGTCAGTAACAGGAACAGTGTAGGGAGGTGAGTCAGTAACAGGAACATTGTAGGGAGGTGAGTCAGGAACAGTGTAGGGAGGTGAGTCAGTAACAGGAACAGTGTAGGAGGTGAGTCAGTAACAGGAACAGTGTAGGGAGGTGAGTCAGTAACAGGAACAGTGTAGGGAGGTGAGTCAGTAACAGGAACAGTGTAGGGAGGTGAGTCAGGAACAGGAACAGTGTAGGGAGGTGAGTCAGGAACAGGAACAGTGTAGGGAGGTGAGTCAGTAACAGGAACAGTGTATGGAGGTGAGTCAGTAACAGTGTAGGGAGGTGAGTCAGTAACAGAAACAGTGTAGGGAGGTGAGTCAGTAACAGGAACAGTGTAGGGAGGTGAGTCAGTAACAGGAACAGTGTAGGGAGGTGAGTCAGTAACAGGAACAGTATAGGGAGGTGAGTCAGGAACAGGAACAGTGTAGGGAGGTGAGTCAGTAACAGGAACAGTGTAGGGAGGTGAGTCAGTAACAGGAACAGTGTAGGGAGGTGAGTCAGTAACAGGAACAGTGTAGGGAGGTGAGTCAGTAACAGGAACAGTGTAGGGAGGTGAGTCAGTAACAGGAACAGTGTAGGGAGGTGAGTCAGTAACAGGAACAGTGTAGGGAGGTGAGTCAGTAACAGGAACAGTGTAGGGAGGTGAGTCAGTAACAGGAACAGTGTAGGGAGGTGAGTCAGTAACAGGAACAGTGTAGGGAGGTGAGTCAGTAACAGGAACAGTGTAGGGAGGTGAGTCAGTAACAGGAACAGTGTAGGGAGGTGAGTCAGTAACAGGAACAGTGTAGGGAGGTGAGTCAGTAACAGGAACAGTGTAGGGAGGTGAGTCAGTAACAGGAACAGTGTAGGGAGGTGAGTCAGGAACAGGAACAGTGTAGGGAGGTGAGTCAGGAACAGGAACAGTGTAGGGAGGTGAGTCAGTGAATCATGTTAGCATGGTGAGTTACATGAAGACTTGCGTTAGCCGTTAGCTCCCTGAATTGATGTCTAGGCTTTAGCTCTGCAGGCCAACAAAGACTTCTGACAAGCAGGGGACCTGGGATCAAACCTAACCCAGTCAGTCACAGCACCCATAAGAGATGCATTTTATGATATCTTATGTTAGGCCCTGCGATAGACTAGTGTCCTGTCCAGGGGGTGTACTGTACATCAAGCTGTCTCACTGCAGAAACAGGAGATAGACTGGTATCCTGTCCAGGGGGTGTACTCTACATCAAGCTGTCTCACTGCAGAAACAGGAGATAGACTAGTGTCCTGTCCAGGGGGTGTACTGTACATCAAGCTGTCTCACTGCAGAAACAGGAGATAGACTAGTGTCCTGTCCAGGGGGTGTACTGTACATCAAGCTGTCTCACTGCAGAAACAGGAGATAGACTGGTATCCTGTCCAGGGGGTGTACTCTACATCAAGCTGTCTCACTGCAGAAACAGGAGATAGACTAGTGTCCTGTCCAGGGGGTGTACTCTACATCAAGCTGTCTCACTGCAGAAACAGGAGATAGACTGGTATCCTGTCCAGGGGGTGTACTGTACATCAAGCTGTCTCACTGCAGAAACAGGAGATAGACTAGTGTCCTGTCCAGGGGGTGTACTCTACATCAAGCTGTCTCACTGCAGAAACAGGAGATAGACTGGTATCCTGTCCAGGGGGTGTACTGTACATCAAGCTGTCTCACTGCAGAAACAGGAGATAGACTGGTATCCTGTCCAGGGGGTGTACTCTACATCAAGCTGTCTCAATGCAGAAGCAGGAGATAGACTGGTATCCTGTCCAGGGGGTGTACTCTACATCAAGCTGTCTCAATGCAGAAGCAGGAGATAGACTGGTATCCTGTCCAGGGGGTGTACTCTACATCAAGCTGTCTCAATGCAGAAGCAGGAGATAGACTGGTATCCTGTCCAGGGGGTGTACTCTACATCAAGCTGTCTCACTGCAGAAGCAGGAGATAGACTGGTATCCTGTCCAGGGGGTGTACTCTACATCAAGCTGTCTCAATGCAGAAGCAGGAGATAGACTGGTATCCTGTCCAGGGGTGTACTCTACATCAAGCTGTCTCAAGCTGTCTCAATGCAGAAGCAGGAGATAGACTGGTATCCTGTCCAGGGGGTGTACTCTACATCAAGCTGTCTCAATGCAGAAGCAGGAGATAGACTGGTATCCTGTCCAGGGGGTGTACTCTACATCAAGCTGTCTCAATGCAGAAGCAGGAGATAGACTGGCATCCTGTCCAGGGGGTGTACTCTACATCAAGCTGTCTCAATGCAGAAACAGTAGATAGACTGGTATCCTGTCCAGGGGGTGTACTATACATCAAGCTGTCTCAATGCAGAAGCAGGAGATAGACTGGTATCCTGTCCAGGGGGTGTACTATACATCAAGCTGTCTCAATGCAGAAGCAGGAGATAGACTGGTATCCTGTCCAGGGGGTGTACTATACATCAAGCTGTCTCAATGCAGAAGCAGGAGATAGACTGGTATCCTGTCCAGGGGGTGTACTCTACATCAAGCTGTCTCAAGCTGTCTCAATGCAGAAGCAGGAGATAGACTGGTATCCTGTCCAGGGGGTGTACTCTACATCAAGCTGTCTCAATGCAGAAGCAGGAGATAGACTGGTATCCTGTCCAGGGGGTGTACTCTACATCAAGCTGTCTCACTGCAGAAGCAGGAGATAGACTGGTATCCTGTCCAGGGGGTGTACTCTACATCAAGCTGTCTCAATGCAGAAACAGTAGATAGACTGGTATCCTGTCCAGGGGGTGTACTATACATCAAGCTGTCTCAATGCAGAAGCAGGAGATAGACTGGTATCCTGTCCAGGGGGTGTACTATACATCAAGCTGTCTCAATGCAGAAGCAGGAGATAGACTGGTATCCTGTCCAGGGGGTGTACTATACATCAAGCTGTCTCAATGCAGAAGCAGGAGATAGACTGGTATCCTGTCCAGGGGGTGTACTATACATCAAGCTGTCTCAATGCAGAAGCAGGAGATAGACTGGTATCCTGTCCAGGGGGTGTACTATACATCAAGCTGTCTCAATGCAGAAACAGGAGATAGACTGGTATCCTGTCCAGGGGGTGTACTATACATCAAGCTGTCTCAATGCAGAAACAGGAGATAGACTGGTATCCTGTCCAGGGGGTGTACTCTACATCAAGCTGTCTCAATGCAGAAGCAGGAGATAGACTGGTATCCTGTCCAGGGGGTGTACTCTACATCAAGCTGTCTCAATGCAGAAGCAGGAGATAGACTGGTATCCTGTCCAGGGGGTGTACTATACATCAAGCTGTCTCAATGCAGAAACAGGAGATAGACTGGTATCCTGTCCAGGGGGTGTACTCTACATCAAGCTGTCTCAATGCAGAAGCAGGAGATAGACTGGTATCCTGTCCAGGGGGTGTACTCTACATCAAGCTGTCTCAATGCAGAAGCAGGAGATAGACTGGTATCCTGTCCAGGGGGTGTACTCTACATCAAGCTGTCTCAATGCAGAAGCAGGAGATAGACTGGTATCCTGTCCAGGGGGTGTACTATACATCAAGCTGTCTCAATGCAGAAGCAGGAGATACGGAGTAGGATCTTAATTTGAGCCCGTTTGAGTTGTTATTATATGGATTATAATTAATGGAAATCTTTGTAGGGGTTGACACATTTTTCATTAGGGCAAATCAAGTTTGATATTTCAAAGTGGAAATTACAAACTTTAGAAGCCTTTTTAAAACTCAAATAGACTACAATTTTGTATTTCCTGCTGTGCCGGAAAATCCTCAGCAACAAGAGTGATCAAAGGAAGATCCACCACGCTTCGGCCCTATGGGCCACTCTTATGGTCTCTCCTCTATAAAGAGGTAACCTGTTCACCTGGATACATATGAGCTCTGGTCTAACGGACTGACAGACATCCAGTACTCCTTCCACACAGAGGAAGCAGCAACAGCCCCAAACAGTTCCGTTAAATGTAATGCATCCTTACTGGAAACACTTAGGACTTTAATATGCTATGTTAACATGGAAACACTTAGGACTTTAATATGCTATGGCCCCATGGGAACACTTAGGACTTTAATATGCTATGTTAACATGGAAACACTTAGGACTGTAAAATGCTATGGCCCCATGGGAACACTTAGGACTTTAATATGCTATGTTAACATGGAAACACTTAGGACTTTAATATGCTATGTTAACATGGAAACAATTAGGACTGTAATATGCTATGGCCCCATGGGAACACTTAGGACTTTAATATGCTATGGCCCCATGGGAACACTTAGGACTTTAATATGCTATGGCCCCATTTGAACACTTAGGACTTTAATATGCTATGTTAACATGGAAACACTTAGGACTTTAATATGCTATGTTAACATGGGAACACTTAGGACTTTAATATGCTATGTTAACATGGGAACACTTAGGACTGTAATATGCTATGGCCCCATGGGAACACTTAGGACTTTAATATGCTATGTTAACATGGAAACACTTAGGACTGTAATATGCTATGGCCCCATGGGAACACTTAGGACTTTAATATGCTATGTTAACATGGAAACACTTAGGACTTTAATATGCTATGGCCCCATGGGAACACTTAGGACTTTAATATGCTATGTTAACATGGGAACACTTAGGACTGTAATATGCTATGTTAACATGGGAACACTTAGGACTTTAATATGTCACCACGTCCTTAATAATCTTATTCCTGGCCTAGGTGTGTGCGCGCGCGTGTGTGTGTGTGTGTGTGTGTGTGTGTGTGTGTGTGTGTGTGTGTGTGTGTGTGTGTGTGTGCGTGCGTGCGTGCGCTAATGTGTGTGTGCATGTTTGGCAGTACCATCGAGCAGCAAGTGGGGACTGCTAACCTTAATAAATTACTACCTACCAACATCTCTCCTAGCCAGGTTTAGAAATTACTACCTACCAACATCTCTCCTAGTCAGGTTTAGAAATTACTACCTACCAACATCTCTCCTAGCCAGGTTTAGAAATTACTACCTACCAACATCTCTCCTAGCCAGGTTTAGAAATTACTACCTACCAACATCTCTCCTAGCCAGGTTTAGAAATTACTACCTACCAACATCTCTCCTAGCCAGGTTTAGAAATTACTACCTACCAACATCTCTCCTAGCCAGGTTTAGAAATTACTACCTACCAACATCTCTCCTAGCCAGGTTTAGAAATTACTACCTACCAACATCTCTCCTAGCCAGGTTTAGAAATTACTACCTACCAACATCTCTCCTAGCCAGGTTTAGAAATTACTACCTACCAACATCTCTCCTAGCCAGGTTTAGAAATTACTACCTACCAACATCTCTCCTAGCCAGGTTTAGAAATTACTACCTACCAACATCTCTCCTAGCCAGGTTTAGAAATTACTACCTACCAACATCTCTCCTAGCCAGGTTTAGAAATTACTACCTACCAACATCTCTCCTAGCCAGGTTTAGAAATTACTACCTACCAACATCTCTCCTAGCCAGGTTTAGAAATTACTACCTACCAACATCTCTCCTAGCCAGGTTTAGAAATTACTACCTACCAACATCTCTCCTAGCCAGGTTTAGAAATTACTACCTACCAACATCTCTCCTAGCCAGGTTTAGAAATTACTACCTACCAACATCTCTCCTAGCCAGGTTTAGAAATTACTACCTACCAACATCTCTCCTAGCCAAGTTTAGAAATGACTACCTACCAACATCTCTCCTAGCCAGGTTTAGAAATTACTGCCTACCAACATCTCTCCTAGCCAGGTTTAGAAATTACTACCTACCAACATCTCTCCTAGCCAGGTTTAGAAATTACTACCTACCAACATCTCTCCTAGCCAGGTTTAGAAATTACTACCTACCAACATCTCTCCTAGCCAGGTTTAGAAATTACTACCTACCAACATCTCTCCTAGCCAGGTTTAGAAATTACTACCTACCAACATCTCTCCTAGCCAGGTTTAGAAATTACTACCTACCAACATATCTCCTAGCCAGGTTTAGAAATTACTACCTACCAACATCTCTCCTAGCCAGGTTTAGAAATTACTACCTACCAACATCTCTCCTAGCCAGGTTTAGAAATTACTACCTACCAACATCTCTCCTAGCCAGGTTTAGAAATTACTACCTACCAACATCTCTCCTCGCCAGGTTTAGAAATTACTACCTACCAACATCTCTCCTAGCCAGGTTTAGAAATTACTACCTACCAACATCTCTCCTAGCCAGGTTTAGAAATTACTACCTACCAACATCTATCCTAGCCAGGTTTATAAATTACTACCTACCAACATCTCTCCTAGCCAGGTTTAGAAATGACTACCTACCAACATCTATCCTAGCCAGGTTTAGAAATTACTACCTACCAACATCTCTCCTAGCCAGGTTTAGAAATTACTACCTACCAACATCTCTCCTAGCCAGGTTTAGAAATTACTACCTACCAACATCTCTCCTAGCCAGGTTTAGAAATTACTACCTACCAACATATCTCCTAGCCAGGTTTAGAAATTACTACCTACCAACATCTCTCCTAGCCAGGTTTAGAAAATACTACCTACCAACATCTCTCCTAGCCAGGTTTAGAAATTACTACCTACCAACATCTCTCCTAGCCAGGTTTAGAAATTACTACCTACCAACATCTCTCCTAGCCAGGTTTAGAAATTACTACCTACCAACATCTCTCCTAGCCAGGTTTAGAAATTACTACCTACCAACATCTCTCCTAGCCAGGTTTAGAAATTACTACCTACCAACATCTCTCCTAGCCAGGTTTAGAAATTACTACCTACCAACATCTCTCCTAGCCAGGTTTAGAAATTACTACCTACCAACATCTCTCCTAGCCAGGTTTAGAAATTACTACCTACCAACATCTCTCCTAGCCAGGTTTAGAAATTACTACCTACCAACATCTCTCCTAGCCAGGTTTAGAAATTACTACCTACCAACATCTCTCCTAGCCAGGTTTAGAAATTACTACCTACCAACATCTCTCCTAGCCAGGTTTAGAAATTACTACCTACCAACATCTATCCTAGCCAGGTTTAGAAATTACTACCTACCAACATCTATCCTAGCCAGGTTTAGAAATTACTACCTACCAACATCTCTCCTAGCCAGGTTTAGAAATGACTACCTACCAACATCTCTCCTAGCCAGGTTTAGAAATTACTACCTACCAACATCTCTCCTAGCCAGGTTTAGAAATTACTACCTACCAACATCTCTCCTAGCCAGGTTTAGAAATTACTACCTACCAACATCTCTCCTAGCCAGGTTTAGAAATTACTACCTACCAACATCTCTCCTAGCCAGGTTTAGAAATTACTACCTACCAACATCTCTCCTAGCCAGGTTTAGAAATTACTACCTACCAACATCTCTCCTAGCCAGGTTTAGAAATTACTACCTACCAACATCTCTCCTAGCTAGGTTTAGAAATTACTACCTACCAACATATCTCCTAGCCAGGTTTAGAAATTACTACCTACCAACATCTCTCCTAGCCAGGTTTAGAAATTACTACCTACCAACATCTCTCCTAGCCAGGTTTAGAAATTACTACCTACCAACATATCTCCTAGCCAGGTTTAGAAATTACTACCTACCAACATCTCTCCTAGCCAGGTTTAGAAATTACTACCTACCAACATATCTCCTAGCCAGGTTTAGAAATTACTACCTACCAACATCTATCCTAGCCAGGTTTAGAAATTACTACCTACCAACATCTCTCCTAGCCAGGTTTAGAAATTACTACCTACCAACATATCTCCTAGCCAGGTTTAGAAATTACTACCTACCAACATATCTCCTAGCCAGGTTTAGAAATTACTACATACCAACATCTATCCTAGCCAGGTTTAGAAATTACTACCTACCAACATCTCTCCTAGCCAGGTTTAGAAATTACTACCTACCAACATATCTCCTAGCCAGGTTTAGAAATGACCACCTACCAACATCTCTCCTAGCCAGGTTTAGAAATTACTACCTACCAACATCTCTCCTAGCCAGTCTTAAGATGTAATAACCGCCATCGATAAGAGACATTACTGTGCAGCCGTCTTCATCGACCTGGCCAAGGCTTTCGACTCTGTCAATCACCTCATTCTTATCGGCAGACTCAACAGCCTTGGTTTCTCTAATGACTGCCTAGCCTGGTTCACCAACTACTTCTCAGATAGAGTTCAGCTTGTCAAATCGGAGGGCCTGTTGTCCGGACCTTTGGCAGTCTCTATGGGGGTGCAACAGGGTTCAATTCTCGGGACGACTCTCTTCTCTGTATACATCAATGATGTCGCTCTTGCTGCGGGTGATTCTTTGATCCACCTCTATGCAGACGGCACCATTCTGTAATACATCTGGCCCTTCTTTGGACACTGTGTTAATTAACCTCCAGACTAGCTTCAATGCCATACAACACTGCTTCCGTGGCCTACAACTGCAAGATCTCACCTCGTGGGGCATCAATGATCATGAGAAAGGTGAGGGATCAGCCCAGAACTACACGGCAGGACCTGGTCAATGACCTGAAGAGAGCTGGGACCACAGTCTCAAAGAAAACCATTTGTAACACACTACGCCGTCATGGATTAAAATCCTGCAGCGCACGCAAGGTCCCCCTGCTCAAGCCAGCGCATGTCCAGGCCCGTCTGAAGTTTGCCAATGACTATCTGGATGATCCAGAGGAGGAATGGGAGAAGGTCATGTGGTCTGATGAGACAAAAATAGAGCTTTTTGGTCTAAACTCCACTCGCCGTGTTTGGAGGAAGAAGAAGGATGAGTACAACCCCAAGAACACCATCCCAACCGTGAAGCATGGAGGTGGAAACATCATTCTTTGGGGATGCTTTTCTGCAAAGGGGACAGGACGACTGCACAGTATTGAGGGGAGGATGGATGGGGCCATGTATCGCGAGATCTTGGCCAACAACCTCCTTCCCTCAGTAAGAGCATTGAAGATGGGTCGTGGCTGGGTCTTCCAGCACGACAACGAAATCTCTCCTAGCCAGTCTTATTAAATACTACCTACCAACATCTCTACTAGCCAGTCTTATTTTAACACTGGAGTGTGAGTGTGGGGGCAGGGGAGGTCAACGTACATAGTCTTATGGGTAGAAGCTGCAAGGGAGCCTTTTGGAACCTACAGAAGTATACGTAGCACTAAACGCTACAGTGGTTATGGTAACGCATTACCTGACACCTGGTCATAACACTGTTATAACACTGTCATAACACTGTCATAACATGGTCATAACACTGTCATAACACTGTCATAACATGGTCATAACACACCTGCATTGCTTGCTGTTTGGGGTTTTAGGCTGGGTTTCTGTACAGCACTTTGAGATATCAGCTGATGTACGAAGGGCTATATAAATCTATTTGATTTGATTTGATAACCCTGTCATAACACGGTCATAACCCTGTCATAACACAGTCACAACACGGTCACAACACTGTCATAACACTGTCATAACACTGTCATAACACCGTCATAACATGGTCGTGACCCATATATGTACATCTGTTGTGACATACAGTATATTGCATTATTTTATGACTGGCTATGACAACTACATAAGAGTGTAAAAATCCACATTTATTCACATTCGGTTTTTTCCTTGCCAAGAAGTTTCCTTTCGTTTGAAAGTTTGTTTCTTAAATTGTTTGTTGTTGTAATTAGTTCTTTTCAGACATGTTTTTTTCACATCATATTTTAAATAACTTGTAGAAAATACACATTATGACATTTTCAAGAAGCATTATGACCATCATAATCATATAAACCAGATAGTCCTATCACGTACATGCCCTTAAATCAGTCATCTGTCAAAAAGGTGTCTGGTCCTGCTCCTGAAATCTGCTCCTACATTCCTCCCAGTCATCTGTCAAAAAGGTGTCTGGTCCTGCTCCTGAAATCTGCTCCTACATTCCTCCCAGTCATCTGTCAAAAAGGTGTCTGGTCCTGCTCCTGAAATCTGCTCCTACATTCCTCCCAGTCATCAGAAACAGAGCATTGGGGTAGGTGCATGTCTGGCATCAATGCGTGTGCAATTATAATGATAATGTATAACGTTTATAACATAAACATGCTGAGATGTAGGTTATGGTGCACCAGCCTGGCAGGGGCAACGCCAGTCCTCACGCCAGTCCGCTTTTTCTGCTCCTACATTCCTCCCAGTCATCTGTCAAAAAGGTGTCTGGTCCTGCTCCTGAAATCTACTCCTGCATTCATCCCAGTCATCAGAAACAGAGCATTGGGGTAGGTGCATGCCAACACTAGGTGCACCTGTGTAATGATCATGTCGTTTAATCAGCTTCTTGATATGCCACACCTGTCAGGTGGATGGATTATCTTGGTTAGTGAGAAATGCTCACTAACAGGGATGAAAACAAATTTGTGAACAAAATTGTAGAGAAGTAAGCTTTTTGTGCATATGGAACATTTCTGGGATCTTTAATTTCAGCTCATGAAACATGGGACCAATACATTACATGTTTTGCGTATATTTTTGTTCAGTATACATTTGTTGGGATATTAAATCCTTTATTTTAAAACAGCTTTGTTGGAGAAAAAAAACAACTGGCAACTGTTAAAAGATTTAAATAACATAACCCATTCTGAAGTCACCAAATAGTTAGGGGTCCAAGCAGCTTGGTGAAACCATAATATTGGTAAATAGTTAGGGGTCCAAGCAGCTTGGTGAAACCATAATATTGGTAAATAGTTAGGGGTCCAAGCAGCTTGGTGAAACCATAATATTGGTAAATAGTTAGGGGTCCAAGCAGCTTGGTGAAACCATAATATTGGTAAATAGTTAGGGGTGCGGGCAGCTTGGTGAAACCATAATATTGGATGCCATAATATTGATATTCCAGTTGCGGTAAAAAGGTTGTCAAAAACAAGCGAATTCCTGTGAGATGGTAAGGCCTGGGTAAGGCCTGGGTAAGACCTGGGTAAGACCTGGGTAAGGCCTGGGTAAGGCCTGGGTAAGGCCTGGGTAAGGCCTGGGTAAGACCTGGGTAAGGCCTGGGTAAGGCCTGGGTAAGGCCTGGGTAAGGCCTGGGTAAGGTCTGGGTAAGGTCTGGGTAAGACCTGGGTAAGGCCTGGGTAAGACCTGGGTAAGGCCTGGGTAAGGCCTGGGTAAGGCCTGGGTAAGGCCTGGGTAAGGCCCAGCAGAATGCAACAAGATGGTAAAGGGCCATGGGGCCGCACCGTCTTATTTCATGCCAATTGAAAATGCTATCTTTGATAGCTCACACTCCTCACCCCGTGACATGTAGAGTCGTGAAATTTGGTACATAGGTCCCTCTCTCTTTACAAGGAACAAAATAAGGTCCCGCCATGATGGATTTTCCACCTTTTTCAATTGTGAATAACACTTAAAACACGACTCCTTTCTGATTTGCTCGAAACGTGATATATTGCATCCATGGACCAACGCAACATTTTCCAGGCTAGTATTTCAAACAAGATGGCCCATACTCACCAATAGACAATCACATGGGCGTAGTCTGGCACCAAAATGCATATAAATCAGACACAGATATTCGTATTGTAACATAACTTGGTACGCATGTTCCAAACACTCAGATTTAATATATCTAAGCACATTCAGATAGGCCACACGGTGGCGCTATAAAAGACACCTGTTTACATGTTTGACTCAGAGTGATGAAATTTGGCACACATGCTCAGGGATATGAATCTAGCTGTCCGAGTTCTGATGTTTGGCAAGTGTGATAATGAGTACAGAAGTAGTTCATCGTATGTAAAATGTGTCAAATTTGTCCTGATGCTGGTGCTATGGGGCCAAAGCTTGAACCCCAGCATGGCTGCTTGAATCTTTATATTTGTCTGCTATCCTTCTCCAGGATGCTCAATAGAGTCTATGTGTAGAGGATGGGCCATGGGGGTAGGACCAGGATGCTCAATAGAGTCTATGTGTTGAGGATGAGGGTCGGACCAGGATGTTCAATAGAGCCTATGTGTTGAGGATGAGGGTCGGACCAGGATGCTCTATAGAGTCTATGTGTTGAGGATGGGGGTAGGACCAGGATGCTCAATAGAGTCTATGTGTTGAGGATGGGGGTAGGACCAGGATGTTCAATATAGTCTATGTGTAGAGGATGGGAGTAGGACCAGGATGTTCAATAGTGTCTATATGTAGAGGATGGGGGTAGGACCAGGATGTTCAATAGTGTCTATATGTAGAGGATGGGAGTTGGACCAGGATGCTCAATAGAGTCTATATGTAGAGGATGGGAGTAGGACCAGGATGTTCAATAGAGTCTATGTGTTGAGGATGGGGGTAGGACCAGGATGTTCAATAGAGTCTATGTGTTGAGGATGGGAGTAGGACCAGGATGTTCAATAGAGTCTATGTGTTGAGGATGAGTTAGGACCAGGATGTTCAATAGAGCCTATGTGTTGAGGATGGGGGTAGGACCAGGATGTTCAATAGAGTCTATATGTAGAGGATGGGGGTAGGACCAGGATGTTCAATAGAGTCTATGTGTAGAGGATGGGAGTAGGACCAGGATGTTCAATAGAGTCTATGTGTTGAGGATGAGTTAGGTCCAGGATGTTCAATAGAGTCTATGTGTTGAGGATGAGTTAGGACCAGGATGTTCAATAGAGTCTATGTGTAGAGGATGGGGGTAGGACCAGGATGTTCAATAGAGTCTATGTGTTGAGGATGAGTTAGGACCAGGATGTTCAATAGAGTCTATATGTAGAGGATGGGGGTAGGACCAGGATGTTCAATAGAGTCTATATGTAGAGGATGGGGGTAGGACCAGGATGTTCAATAGAGTCTATATGTAGAGGATGGGGGTAGGACCAGGATGTTCAATAGAGTCTATGTGTTGAGGATGAGTTAGGACCAGGATGAGGATGTTCAATAGAGTCTTTGTGTTGAGGATGGGGGTAGGACCCGAACAGGACCCCACCTTCACATCTTTACAGGCAGAGGGGAGAACTATAGTGTTGGACTGACCTATGTGACACTATGTGACCCTGAAGTCATACATTCCCTGACATTACCTTGCAGAAGTCTTCTTCTCTCATTACCTATTGATGAGACGGTAAGTAGTACACTTTAAAGACTCTCCTCTCTCTCTCCTTCCTCCATACTGTACTCTATCCCTCCATTCCATCATCCCTTCATCCATACTGTACTCTATCCCTCCATTCCATCATCCCTTCCTCCATACCACTCTATCCCTCCATTCCATCATCCCTTCCTCCATACCACTCTATCCCTCCATTCCATCATCCCTTCCTCCATACTGTACTCTATCCCTCCATTCAATCATCCCTTCCTCCGTCCATCCCTCTCTCCTTCCTCCATACTGCACTCTATCCCTCCATTCCATCATCCCTTCCTCCGTCCATCCCTCTCTCCTTCCTCCATACTGTACTCTATCCCTCCATTCCATCATCCCTTCCTCCATACTGTACTCTATCCCTACATTCCATCATCCCTTCCTCCATCCATCCCTCTCTCCTTCCTCCATACCACTCTATCCCTACATTCCATCATCCCTTCCTCCGTCCATCCCTCTCTCCTTCCCTATCTCCCTCCCTCTCTCCTTCCTCCATACCACTCTATCCCTCCATTCCATCATCCCTTCCTCCATCCATCCCTCTCTCCTTCCTCCATACCACTCTATCCCTCCATTCCATCATCCCTTCCTCCGTCCATCCCTCTCCCCTTCCCTATCTCCCTCCCTCCATCCCTTCTTCTCTCCTTCCTTCTCACCCTCTATTCCATCCTTCCCTCCCTCCATCCCTTCCTCTCTCCTTCCTTCTCACCCTCTATTCCATCCTTCCCTACCTCCATCTATTCTCCTTTACTTCCTGACAGACAGGCTGTCCCTCCCTCCCTCCTTTGTGTCTTTTATTTACTGAGAGGACATCAGCGTCCTCTCCTCTCCTGAGCCTCTAGCTGTATGTATTGTTAAACATTGACGTGATCTTTCCAGGAAGCACCGTGTTGAGTGGTTTAAGGTATGGGGGTCTTAACCATCTGGTTTGCTATCCTTCTGTGGTATAGGAAGGAATACCTGTCTCTAGGCTCTTTTCATGACCACAATGCCACACTAAACCACACTGGGCCAGAGGATAGATCAAGAGGACTGTATTCTAAGTTAACCCAGAACTCATGTCATAATTGGTCAGCTGCACAATTAAGTTCAGGACAACTTCTACATATAATACACTAAACATTGACCTCTTAGATCTCCTTATGACCTTTTCTGTTCAAAACAGCTGAGTAGCTTTTACATCAGTTCCCCTCATCTGAATTCTGAGAACCCCTCTCTCAATTCAATTGAATAATACATGTTTTACATTTTAAATGAACCTTTATTTAACTAGGCAAGCAAGTTAAGAACAAATTATTATTTACAATGACTGCCTACCTCGGCCAAACCCTAACCCGGACGACTCTGGGCCAATTGTGTGCCACCCTACGTGACTCCCAATCACGGCCGGTTGTGATACAGCCTGGATACAAACCACAGTGTCTGTAGTGACGTCTCAAGCACTGAGATGCATCGTCTTCGCCCGCTGCGCTTGTCGGGAGCCCAAATAGGCAATACATTTCTCTCTTAGACAAACCATACAACCAGTGACCAAACTAGCTGCATTATCCAATCATTGCCAAGGAAATCATGTCCTCAAGGAAAAACAATTTGGCTTTTCTGAAACAGAGAATTCTGTGAAGGTGGTTGGTTCTGGAGGTGATGCATTTATGAGCGCCATTGACTATGTGAAGTTTAGAGAAGAGTTAGAGGCAAAGTCCAAAGTCGATTGTCAGGCTGGTTGGCTCTGTGAAAAGAGGAAATAGGAGGAGGTAGAGGAGGAAGAGGAGGAGGTAGAGGAGGATGAGGAGGAAGAGGAGGAAGAGGAGGAGGTAGAGAGAAGAGGAGGAGGTAGAGAAGGATGAGGAGGAGGTAGAGAGAAGAGGAGGAGGTAGAGGAGGATGAGGAGGAGGTAGAGAGAAGAGGAGGAGGTAGAGGAGGATGAGGAGGAGGTAGAGAGAAGAGGAGGAGGTAGAGGAGGATGAGGAGGAGGTAGAGAGAAGATGAGGAGGTAGAGGAGGATGAGGAGGAGGTAGAGAGAAGAGGAGGAGGTAGAGGAGGATGAGGAGGAGGTAGAGAGAAGAGGAGGAGGTAGAGGAGGATGAGGAGGAGGTAGAGAGAAGAGGAGGAGGTAGAGGAGGATGAGGAGGAGGTAGAGGAGGATGAGGAGGAGGTAGAGAGAAGAGGAGGAGGTAGAGGAGGATGAGGAGGAGGTAGAGAGAAGAGGAGGAGGTAGAGGAGGATGAGGAGGAGGTAGAGGAGGATGAGGAGGAGGTAGAGAGAAGAGGAGGAGGTAGAGGAGGATGAGGAGGAGGTAGAGAGATGAGGAGGAGGTAGAGGAGGATGAGGAGGAGGTAGAGGAGGATGAGGAGGAGGTAGAGAGAAGAGGAGGAGGTAGAGAGAAGAGGAGGAGGTAGAGAGAAGAGGAGGAGGTAGAGGAGGATGAGGAGGAAGAGATAGAGAGAAGAGGAGAAGGTAGAGAGAAGAGGAGGAGGTAGAGGAGGATGAGGAGGAAGAGATAGAGAGAAGGGGAGAAGGTAGAGAGAAGAGGAGGAGGTAAAGGGAAGGGGATGATGAGGTAGAGAGAAGAGGAGGAGGTAGAGGAGGATGAGGAGGAGGTAGAGGAGGATGAGGAGGAAGAGATAGAGAGAAGAGGAGAGATAGAAAGAAGAGGAGGTAGAGGTAAAGGAGGATGAGGAGGAAGAGATAAAGAGAAGAGGAGAGGTAGAAAGAAGAGGAGGTAGAGGTAGAGGCGGATGAGGAGGAAGAGATAGAGAGAAGAGGAGAAGGTAGAGAGAAGAGGAGGTAGAGGTAGAGGAGGATGAGGAGGAAGAGGTAGAGAGAAGAAGAGGTAGAGAGAAGAGGAGGAGGTAGAGGAGGATGAGGAGGAAGAGATAGAGAGAAGAGGAGAAGGTAGAGAGAAGAGGAGGTAAAGAGAAGAGGAGGAGGTAGAGGTAGAGGAGGGTGAGGAGAAAGAGATAAAGAGAAGAGTAGGAGGTAGAGAGAAGAGGAGGTAGAGAGAAGAGGAGGTAGCGGTAGAGGAGGATGAGGAGGAAGAGAGAGAGAAGAGGAGGAGGTAGAGAGAAGAGGAAGTAGAGGTAGAGGATGAGGAAAAAAGTTGAGGGAGGAGGTAGTGGAGGTAGAGGAGGAAGTAGAGGAGACTGAGGATGCTAAAGAGGACGATGAGGAGGAGGATGAAGAGGAAGATGAAGAGAAGGTAGATGAGGTGGTAGAGGAGGTAGAGGAGGAGGTAGAGGAGTATGAAGAGGAGGTAGAGGAGGTAGAGGAGGAGGAGGTAGAGGAGGATGTAGTAGAGGAGGAGGAGGTAGAGGAGGAGGTAGTAGAGGAGGAGGTGGTAGAGGAAGAAGAGGTAGAGGAGGAGGAGGTAGAGGAGTATGAAGAGGAGGATGAGGTAGAGGAGTATGAAGAGGAGGTAGAGGAGGATGAAGATGAGGTAGAGGAGGAGGTAGAGGCAGAGGTAGAGGAGTATGAAGAGGAGGAGGAGGTAGAGGAGTATGAAGATGAGGTAGAGGCAGAGGTAGAGGAGTATGAAGAGGAGAAGGAGGTAGAGGAGTATGAAGAGGAGGTAGAGGAGGATGAGGATGAGGTAGAGGAGGAGGTAAAGGAGGAGGAGGTAGAGGAGGAGATAGAGGAGGTGGTAAAGGAGGACGAGGAAGAGGTAGAGCGAAGAGGGTGATAGAGAAAGAGGGAGACTTACCCTGCATGGTTGTGCTGGTGGGCTCAGAGAAAAGGGGAATAAGAAGGAGGTAGATGAGGTAGACGAATGATAGCCCATTGTACCGGAACAAACAAGCTGTAACAGACACACACAGATATTAGTAATTCACTCAAAAGTAGTGACATTAAAGTAAAAACAACATATTTAACATAATTGAAATGTTGAATTTCACACAGTATTGACCAGAGACATATAAAGACATACAGATATCTGCAGATGGCTAAACATGTACCATACAGATATCTGAACATGTACCATACAGATATCTGAACATGTACCATACAGATATCTGAACATGTACCATACAGATATCTGAACATGTACCATACAGATATCTGAACATGTACCATACAGATATCTGAACATGTACCATACCGATATCTGAACATGTACCATGCAGATATCTGAACATGTACCATATATATCTGAACATGTACCATATATATATCTGAACATGTACCATACATATATCTGAACATGTACCATATATATCTGAACATGTACCATATATATATCTGAACATGTACCATACATATATCTGCACATGGCTGAACATGTACCATATATATATCTGAACATGTACCATACATATATCTGAACATGTGCCATACAGATATCTGAACATGTACCATACAGATATCTGCACATGGCTGAACATGTACCATATATATATCTGAACATGTACCATACATATATCTGAACATGTACCATACAGATATCTGCACATGGCTGAACATGTACCATATATATATCTGAACATGTACCATACATATATCTGAACATGTACCATACATATATCTGAACATGGCTGAACATGTACCATTCAGATATCTGAACATGGCTGAACATGTACCATACAGATATCTGAACATGGCTGAACATGTACCATACAGATATCTGAACATGTACCATACATATATCTGAACATGTACCATACAGATATCTGAACATGGCTGAACATGTACCATACAGATATCTGAACATGGCTGAACATGTACCATGCAGATATCTGAACATGTACCATGCAGATATCTGAACATGTACCATACAGATATCTGAACATGTACCATACAGATATCTGCACGGCTGTGGTATTGCTGTTTAGTCTGTTAGATATCAGCCTCAGAGAGAACACACTTGACGTGGTTAATCATCCTGACAGTCTCTGTGTGTTAATGTGAACTCAGCGAAGGAACAATTAACATGCTGAGGAGGTCTACCATATTAATAATGTGAAAGGGGAACTAGCACCTTATGGTGAGAATAGCCGACTAGCAAGATCGGTTTCAGACGCAATCGTTAGGCTAAGACGATTAGTGTGTTTAAAAGAATGAAACAGTGTCTGTTCTACCAGTAAATTCAGGCAGTAGTGTTAATCCCACAGCACGGTCCCCGCAGCCGGACTATTTTCTCAGGACTTCTGTAAAGAAATGCTGTCGGCGTGCTCAGTGTCTCTCATTCAGCCGATAGAAACGTTCAACTTGTTCTCCCCTTTAATCAACGAGTCGGAGTCAGAGGCCGAGCCTTCTCAGGTCTCTCCTCCACCCGTTACGGAGTCAGAGGCCGAACCTTCTCAGGTCTCTCCTCCAGCTGTTACGGAGTCAGAGGCCGAGCCTTCTCAGGTCTCTCTTCCAGCCGTTATGGAGTCAGAGGCCGAGCCTTCTCAGGTCTCTCCTCCAGCCGTTACGGAGTCAGAAGCCGAGCCTTCTCTGGTCTCTCCTCTAGCCGTTACGGAGTCTGAGGCCGAGCCTTCTCAGGTCTCTCCTCCAGCCGTTACGGAGTCAGAAGCCGAGCCTTCTCTGGTCTCTCCTCTAGCCGTTACGGAGTCTGAGGCCGAGCCTTCTCAGGTCTCTCCTCCAGCCGTTATGGAGTCAGAGGCCGAGCCTCCTCAGCTCTCTCCTCCAGCCGTTACGGAGTCAGAAGCCGAGCCTTCTCTGGCCTCTCCTCTAGCCGTTACGGAGTCTGAGGCCGAGCCTTCTCTGGTCTCTCCTCCAGCCGTTATGGAGTCAGAGGCCGAGCCTTCTCAGGTCTCTCCTCCAGCCGTTATGGAGTCAGAGGCCGAGCCTTCTCAGGTCTCTCCTCCAGCCGTTATTGAGTCAGAGGCCGAGCCTTCTCTGGTCGCTCCTCCACCCGTTATGGAGTCAGAGGCCGAGCCTTCTCAGGTCTCTCCTCCACCCGTTACGGAGTCAGAGGCCGAGCATTCTCAGGTCTCTCCTCCACCCGTTATGGAGTCAGAGGCCGAGCCTTCTCTGGTCTCTCCTCCACCCATTACAGGGTCTGAACCGCTGAAGCTTCCCACCGTTAGCTCTGACTAATTGAAAACCCTAGTCATTGCTGACTCCATTACCTGCAGTATTAGACTTAAAACTAATCATCCAGCGATCATACACTGTTTACCAGGGGGCAGGGCTAACGACGTTAAGGCTAATCTGAAGATGGTGCTGGCTAAAGCTAAAACTGGCGAGTGTAGAGAGTATAGAGATATTGTTATCCACGTCGGCACCAACGATGTTAGGATGAAACAGTCAGAGATCACCAAGCGCAACATAGCTTCTGCGTGTAAATCAGCTAGAAAGATGTGTCGGCATCAAGTAATTGTCTCTGGCCCCCTCCCAGTTAGGGGGAGTGATGAGCTCTACAGCAGAGTCTCACAACTCAATCGCTGGTTGAAAACTGTTTTCTGCCCCTCCCAAAAGATAGAATTTGTCAATAAGTGAAAGAGGTTGTGATAATAGTGCTACTTAATGTTGTATCCCTCACTTTCAATGTAGTCATAGTCAATGAACTAATCACTGATCATAAACATGATGTGATTGGCCTGTCTGAAACATGGCTAAAAACCTGGAGGCCTCTCCTCCTAATTCCACTCCTAAACCCTACCAGTAGAAATCAGAACCATGGACAGCCACATCATGGGGCTGCAGGGTAGCCTAGTGGTTAGAGCATTGGACTAGTAACCAGAAGGTTGCAAGTTCAAACCCCCGAGCTGACAAGGTACAAATCTGTCGTTCTGCCCCTGAACAGGCAGTTAACCCACTGTTCCTAGGCCGTCATTGAAAATAAGAATTTGTTCTTAACTGACTTGCCTAGTTAAATAAAGGTAAAATAAAATAAAAAAATCATATTTAGCTTACGTTGGACTAAATAGTTTTTGGTATCTTTAAGTTGTCACTGTATGAGACTAAGCAGAGGTGATTTGATGATGTTGAAATGTTGAAGTTGAAATGGTGCTGAAATAGTGGAGGCAGCTCCTGTTGTTGAAATGGTGCTGGAACAGTGGAGGCAGCTCCTGTTGTTGAAATGGTGCTGGAACAGTGGAGGCAGCTCCTGTTGTTGAAATGGTGCTGGAATAGTGGAGGCAGCTCTGGTTTTCTTCGTGACTTGCAGTAACTCTCTGTGGTTCTAAATCAATAGTTGTTTAGTGGTCCGAAAATGTCTGAAACATTACCTTGCTTGACTATGCTGTAGATCATCTAACTGTTTGTTACATGCAATATGCTTTGTGGACTCCACCAGACAGAGGTCGCTCTGGTTTTGTGATGAAACAAAGGTGTAGTTGAATTTATTTATATTGTCTCGGCTTTAGACCTAAATATCACGGTGTCAGGCAGATGAACTAACAGGTTATAGAGAAAACAACGCAATTATCACAGTACATAGTCATAACATTATGGGTTCTTCTTGGAGAGGGAGGGCTTGGCTTCCCCAGTGATTTTACCCACGCACCGCTACTACCTACCTACCCCTAGTTACTGGTCCACCTGTCTACCTACCCCCTAGTTACGTGTCCACCTGTCTACCTACCCCCTAGTTACTGGTCCACCTGTCTACCTACCCCCTAGTTACTGGTCCACCTGTCTACCTACCTACCCCTAGTTACTGGTCCACCTGTCTACCTACCCCCTAGTTACTGGTCCACCTGTCTACCTACCCCTAGTTACTGGTCCACCTGTCTACCTACCCCCTAGTTACTGGTCCACCTGTCTACCTACCCCCTAGTTACTGGTCCACCTGTCTACCTACAGTGCCTTGCGAAAGTATTCGGCCCCCTTGAACTTTGCGACCTTTTGCCACATTTCAGGCTTCAAACATAAATATATAAAACTGTATTTTTTTGTGAAGAATCAACAACAAGTGGGACACAATCATGAAGTGGAACGACATTTATTGGATATTTCAAACTCTTTTAACAAATCAAAAACGGAAAAATTGGGCGTGCAAAATTATTCAGCCCCCTTAAGTTAATACTTTGTAGCGCCACCTTTTGCTGCGATTACAGCTGTAAGTCGCTTGGGGTATGTCTCTATCAGTTTTGCACATCGAGAGACTGAAATTTTTTCCCATTCCTCCTTGCAAAACAGCTCGAGCTCAGTGAGGTTGGATGGAGAGCATTTGTGAACAGCAGTTTTCAGTTCTTTCCACAGATTCTCGATTGGATTCAGGTCTGGACTTTGACTTGGCCATTCTAACACCTGGATATGTTTATTTTTGAACCATTCCATTGTAGATTTTGCTTTATGTTTTGGATCATTGTCTTGTTGGAAGACAAATCTCCGTCCCAGTCTCAGGGCTTTTCAGGGCTTTTCTTCCAGAATGGTCCTGTATTTGGCTCCATCCATCTTCCCATCAATTTTAACCATCTTCCCTGTCCCTGCTGAAGAAAAGCAGGCCCAAACCATGATGCTGCCAGCCTGAAATGTGGCAAAAGGTCGCAAAGTTCAAGGGGGCCGAATACTTTCGCAAGGCACTGTACCTACCCCTAGTTACTGGTCCACCTGTCTACCTACCCCTAGTTACTGGTCCACCTGTCTACCTACCTACCCCTAGTTACTGGTCCACCTGTCTACCTACCTACCCCTAGTTACTGGTCCACCTGTCTACCTACCCCCTAGTTACTGGTCCACCAGTTGACAGTGGGGATGGTGTGTTCAGGGTGATGAGCTGTGTTGCTTTTACGCCAAACATAACGTTTTGCATTGTTGACAAAAAGTTCAATTTTGGTTTCATCTGACCAGAGCACCTTCTTCCACATGTTTGGTGTGTCTCCCAGATGGCTTGTGGCAAATTTTAAACGACACTTTTTATGGATATCTTTAAGAAATGGCTTTCTTCTTGCCACTCTTCCATAAAGGCCAGATTTGTGCAATATACGACTGATTGTTGTCCTATCAACAGAGTCTCCCACCTCAGCTGTAGATCTCTGCAGTTCATCCAGAGTGATCATGGGCCTCTTGGCTGCATCTCTGATCAGTCTTCTCCTTGTATGAGCTGAAAGTTTAGAGGGACGGCCAGGTCTTGGTAGATTTGTAGTGGTCTGATACTCCTTCCATTTCAATATTATCGCTTGCACAGTGCTCCTTGGGATGTTTAAAGCTTGGGAAATCTTTTTGTATCCAAATCCGGCTTTAAACTTCTTCACAACAGTATCTCGGACCTGCCTGGTGTGTTCCTTGTTCTTCATGATGCTCTCTGCGCTTTTAACGGACCTCTGAGACTATCACAGTGCAGGTGCATTTATACGGAGACTTGATTACACACAGGTGGATTGTATTTATCATCATTAGTCATTTAGGTCAACATTGGATCATTCAGAGATCCTCACTGAACTTCTGAAGAGAGTTTGCTGCACTGAAAGTAAAGGGGCTAAATAATTTTGCACGCCCAATTTTTCAGTTTTTGATTTGTTAAAAAAGTTTGAAATATCCAATAAATGTCGTTCGACTTCATGATTGTGTCCCACTTGTTGTTGATTCTTCACAAAAAAATACAGTTTTATATCTTTATGTTTGAAGCCTGAAATGTGGCAAAAGGTCGCAAAGTTCAAGGGGGCCGAATACTTTCGCAAGGCACTGTACCTACCCCTAGTTACTGGTCCACCTGTCTACCTACCCCTAGTTACTGGTCCACCTGTCTACCTACCTACCCCTAGTTACTGGTCCACCTGTCTACCTACCTACCCCTAGTTACTGGTCCACCTGTCTACCTACCCCCTAGTTACTGGTCCACCTGTCTACCCCCTAGTTACTGGTCTACCTGTCTACCCCCTAGTTACTGGTCTATCTGTCTACCTATCTACCCCCTAGTTACTGGTCTATCTGTCTACCTAGTACCTACCTATGCTAACCCTACCGCCCTAGGCGATGCTGACAATGACATTGCTCATCAAAAACTGGACATGCTTACTGAATTAATACTGAAAATGTTTACAGTAATATGGTCTACTACAAATTATACTTGTGGTTGAGAAATACAATTTAAAAATCCATAATTTAGTTGAATGTTTTTGACACTGAATAAGCCTCTTCAAAATAGATGAACTCAAAGCAATCTCCTAATTATTTCATGGTAATAAATACGTCACAACCAAATGGTATAATATTTGGTACTTTAAATCTCGCATAGTGTTTTTCAGATGGAGAAATTAAACGGCGCTCAAGATCAATTCCACATGATGTCCACACGCTGTTCATGTCACAGCAATAGACCCGTTCTAGTCTGAACATTTGGTGAAGGAAAGGGAAAAGATATGAACTTTATCAAGTAACCTAAGACACATTTTTTCCTGAACTGCCAATCAACAAACCTCTTTCTATTTCAGATATTAACTTGGAGCAGAAAAGTAATGGAATACGACTGAAAGGTTGCAGTGTGTTACGCACAACCGCCCCTGTGAAGTAATATGTGCTCATATTAAGGAGGTTTTCCATAAATAAATGTAACGCACAACCGCCCCTGTGAAATAATACGTGCTCATATTAGGAGGTTTTCCATAGATAAATGGATTTCAGTGGTTAGTACAAAATCAAAGACGACTGAATTCTTGTGTCATTACTTGTCCAACAAGAACCACAAACCTGTAACACAGTACCCAGACATTGATTAGCCTACTGTAACGTTTAAAAAATATATATATATAAATTCCTTCATAAATGTATGACAGTTATTATTAGGGCAATAAACATATTTAAACTAATATTTTGTTGCAGGCTGTCATCTGCAATGCCTGTGAGGTTTTTTTTAAAGGCTATTTGGATGGCTCATTAGATGCGCATTAGATGCGGTACCTTTTTATGCATAAAACGTACCTGTTGCTAAACATATCGGAAGAAGCAATCTGAAGATCAGCCCGCAGACCACCTCGGACGCCATCGCGTTGGCCAGTCGGTATTACCACCAGGTATAAGGGGAGAGGATGGTCTCACGCACGTTGGTTGTCTGGCATCCCTTCTAGTAAAGTCCTCAGACTCCAAATGGTCAACAATTTATTTGGTCATATGTAACCAACATTTTACGCCGAAATGTAACATTTTTAAAGGAACGAATGCAGTACCATATAGACCACAGCCGTCACGGAACACGGTAACGTTATTATTCAACTCCGGTTAATGAAGTTATGATTATAAATCCCTTTTCAGTTGGTCAAACCCAGGCTTTGACGCATTGGTGAAATGTGACTTTCCGACTTCTGTTTTGACTCTGGTGCCTCGATCGAACTCCGCAGGACCACCGAGTGATTGACAGGTGTTTCAGCCACTCCGCGGGCTTCTCTGTGTAAGTGGTTTATCCCCCTTGGTAATAAGGGAGAGGGATGGGACACTTCCCCCCTGTAATGACTGTAAACAGCGCCAAGCCTTGGTAGGCTATACTTATCGATAAAAAAAAACAGCACTATGTTGTGACCCCTCTTTAAATCCCAGAAGATATTTAGTCATCTCAACCACGGCCCACCACAACTGAAACTATTTCTCTCCTTTATAAAAATAAATAAATCATGTAATTCCGCTGTTGAAGCTTCAACTGTGTGTGTGTGTGTGTGTGTGTGTGTGTGTGTGTGTGTGTGTGTGTGTGTGTGTGTGTGTGTGTGTGTGTGTGTGTGTGTGTGTGTGTGTGTGTGTGTGTCCACATTATAGGATGCTAAAACATAAAGATTTGCTCCATCTGTTTCTTACCTGAATCTCTTAAAGCAAAAGTAATGGAAGAACCCCATGGTTCCTGCATGTATCCTGGCTGTGGTGTAGACTACATAACAGTGGTGGGAAAAGAACCCACCCGTCATACTGTTGTAAAAGTACAGATACCTTAAAGGAAGATGATGTGAGTAAAGGTCAAAGTCACCCAGTAAAATAATACTGTAGTAAAAGTCTAAGTATTTGAATTTAAATATACTGTAATTGTAATTGCTAAATTATATTTAAGTATCAAAAAAGTAAAAGTGTAAATCATTTCACATTCCTTATATGAAGCAAACCAGACGGCACCATTTTCTTGTTTTTAAACGTATGGCTAGCCAGGGGCGCTCTCCAACATTCAGAGATCATTTACAAACGAAGCATGTCTGTTTAGTGAGTCTGCCAGATCAGAGGCAGTAGGAATGACCAGGGATGTTCTCTGTTTAGTGAGTCTGCCAGATCAGAGGCAGTAGGAATGACCAGGGATGTTCTCTGTTTAGTGAGTCTGCCAGATTAGAGGCAGTAGGAATGACCAGGGATGTTCTCTGTTTAGTGAGTCTGCCAGATCAGAGGCAGTAGGAATGACCAGGGATGTTCTCTGTTTAGTGAGTCTGCCAGATCAGAGGCAGTAGGAATGACCAGGGATGTTCTCTGTTAGGTGAGTCTGCCAGATCAGAGGCAGTAGGAATGACCAGGGATGTTCTCTGTTTAGTGAGTCTGCCAGATCAGAGGCAGTAGGAATGACCAGGGATGTTCTCTGTTTAGTGAGTCTGCCAGATCAGAGGCAGTAGGAATGACCAGGGATGTTCTCTGTTTAGTGAGTCTGCCAGATTAGAGGCAGTAGGAATGACCAGGGATGTTCTCTGTTTAGTGAGTCTGCCAGATTAGAGGCAGTAGGAATGACCAGGGATGTTCTCTGTTTAGTGAGTCTGCCAGATCAGAGGCAGTAGGAATGACCAGGGATGTTCTCTGTTTAGTGAGTCTGCCAGATCAGAGGCAGTAGGGATGACCAGGGATGTTCTCTGTTTAGTGAGTCTGCCAGATCAGAGGCAGTAGGGATGACCAGGGATGTTCTCTGTTTAGTGAGTCCTCCAGATCAGAGGCAGTAGGGATGACCAGGGATGTTCTCTGTTTAGTGAGTCCTCCAGATCAGAGGCAGTAGGGATGACCAGGGATGTTCTCTTGATAAGTGCGTGAATTGTACAATTTTCCTGTCCTGCTTTTGGGTGTCAGGGAAAATGTATGGAGTAAAAAGTACATTATTTTCTTTAGGAATGTAGTGGAGTAAAAGTAATAGTTGTGAAATATATACTTAGTAAAGTAAAGTAGAGATACCCAAAAAAAAACTACTAGGGTAGTACTGCTGTAGTAACGCTGTCCTCACAGCCAAGAGTAATACAACTAGACTGAAACGCTGTCCTCACAGCCAAGAGTAATACAACTAGACTGAAACGCTGTCCTCACAGCCAAGAGTAATACAACTATACTGAAACGCTGTCCTCACAGCCAAGAGTAATAGAACTAGACTGAAACGCTGTCCTCACAGCCAAGAGTAATACAACTAGACTGAAACGCTGTCCTCACAGCCAAGAGTAATACAACTGGACTGAAACGCTGTCCTCACAGACAAGAGTAATACAACTGGACTGAAACGCTGTCCTCACAGACAAGAGTAATACAACTGGACTGAAACGCTGTCCTCATAGCCAAGAGTAATACAACTAGACTGAAACGCTGTCCTCACAGCCAAGAGTAATAGAACTAGACTGAAACGCTGTCCTCACAGCCAAGAGTAATACAACTAGACTGAAATGCTGTCCTCACAGCCAAGAGTAATACAACTAGACTGAAACGCTGTCCTCACAGCCAAGAGTAATACAACTAGACTGAAACGCTGTCCTCACAGCCAAGAGTAATACAACTAGACTGAAACGCTGTCCTCACAGCCAAGAGTAATACAACTAGACTGAAACGCTGTCCTCACAGCCAAGAGTAATACAACTAGACTGAAACGCTGTCCTCACAGCCAAGAGTAATACAACTGGACTGAAACGCTGTCCTCACAGCCAAGAGTAATACAACTAGACCGAAACGCTGTCCTCACATCCAAGAGTAATAGAACTAGACTGAAACGCTGTCCTCACAGCCAAGAGTAATACAACTAGACTGAAACGCTGTCCTCACAGCCAAGAGTAATACAACTAGACTGAAACGCTGTCCTCACAGCCAAGAGTAATAGAACTAGACTGAAACGCTGTCCTCACAGCCAAGAGTAATACAACTAGACTGAAACGCTGTCCTCACAGCCAAGAGTAATACAGCTAGACTGAAATGCTGTCCTCACAGCCAAGAGTAATACAACTAGACTGAAACGCTGTCCTGACAGCCAAGAGTAATACAACTAGACTGAAACGCTGTCCTCACAGCCAAGAGTAATACAACTAGACTGAAACGCTGTCCTCACAGCCAAGAGTAATACAACTAGACCGAAACGCTGTCCTCACATCCAAGAGTAATACAACTAGACTGAAACGCTGTCCTCACAGCCAAGAGTAATACAACTAGACTGAAACGCTGTCCTCACAGCCAAGAGTAATACAACTAGACTGAAACACTGTCCTCATAGCCAAGAGTAATGCAACTAGACTGAAATGCTGTCCTCACAGCCAAGAGTAATACAACTAGACTGAAACGCTGTCCTCACAGCCAAGAGTAATACAACTAGACTGAAACGCTGTCCTCACAGCCAAGAGTAATAGAACTAGACTGAAACGCTGTCCTCACAGCCAAGAGTAATACAACTAGACTGAAACGCTGTCCTCACAGCCAAGAGTAATACAGCTAGACTGAAATGCTGTCCTCACAGCCAAGAGTAATACAACTAGACTGAAACGCTGTCCTGACAGCCAAGAGTAATACAACTAGACTGAAACGCTGTCCTCACAGCCAAGAGTAATACAACTAGACTGAAACGCTGTCCTCACAGCCAAGAGTAATACAACTAGACCGAAACGCTGTCCTCACATCCAAGAGTAATACAACTAGACTGAAACGCTGTCCTCACAGCCAAGAGTAATACAACTAGACTGAAACGCTGTCCTCACAGCCAAGAGTAATACAACTAGACTGAAACGCTGTCCTCACAGCCAAGAGTAATACAACTAGACTGAAACGCTGTCCTCACAGCCAAGAGTAATACAACTAGACCGAAACGCTGTCCTCACATCCAAGAGTAATACAACTAGACTGAAACGCTGTCCTCACAGCCAAGAGTAATACAACTAGACTGAAACGCTGTCCTCACAGCCAAGAGTAATACAACTAGACTGAAACGCTGTCCTCATAGCCAAGAGTAATGCAACTAGACTGAAATGCTGTCCTCACAGCCAAGAGTAATACAACTAGACTGAAACGCTGTCCTCACAGCCAAGAGTAATACAACTAGACTGAAACGCTGTCCTCACAGCCAAGAGTAATACAACTAGACCGAAACGCTGTCCTCACATCCAAGAGTAATACAACTAGACTGAAACGCTGTCCTCACAGCCAAGAGTAATACAACTAGACTGAAACGCTGTCCTCACAGCCAAGAGTAATACAACTAGACTGAAACACTGTCCTCATAGCCAAGAGTAATGCAACTAGACTGAAATGCTGTCCTCACAGCCAAGAGTAATACAACTAGACTGAAACGCTGTCCTCACAGCCAAGAGTAATACAACTAGACTGAAACGCTGTCCTCACAGCCAAGAGTAATAGAACTAGACTGAAACGCTGTCCTCACAGCCAAGAGTAATACAACTAGACTGAAACGCTGTCCTCACAGCCAAGAGTAATACAGCTAGACTGAAATGCTGTCCTCACAGCCAAGAGTAATACAACTAGACTGAAACGCTGTCCTGACAGCCAAGAGTAATACAACTAGACTGAAACGCTGTCCTCACAGCCAAGAGTAATACAACTAGACTGAAACGCTGTCCTCACAGCCAAGAGTAATACAACTAGACCGAAACGCTGTCCTCACATCCAAGAGTAATACAACTAGACTGAAACGCTGTCCTCACAGCCAAGAGTAATACAACTAGACTGAAACGCTGTCCTCACAGCCAAGAGTAATACAACTAGAGTTTTTGTTTCTTTATAGAATCTGGAGCCTTACTACGACACACACAGGTTGTTACCAGGTTTAGCCTGGACGTTACTAAGGGTTACCAGGTTTAGCCTGGACGTTACTAAGGGTTACCAGGTTTAGCCTGGACGTTACTAAGGGTTACCAGGTTTCGCCTGGACGTTATTAAGGGTTACCAGGTTTAGCCTGGACGTTACTAGGGGTTTACCAGGTTTAGCCTGGACGTTACTAGGGGTTACCAGGTTTAGCCTGGACGTTACTAGGGGTTACCAGGTTTAGCCTGGACGTTACTAGGGGTTACCAGGTTTTTATTTTATTTATTTATTTTATTTCACCTTTATTTAACCAGGTAGGCAAGTTGAGAACAAGTTCTCATTTACAATTGCGACCTGGCCAAGATAAAGCAAAGCAGTTCGACAGATACAACGACACAGAGTTACACATGGAGTAAAACAAACATACAGTCAATAATACAGTATAAACAAGTCTATATAAAATGTGAGCAAATGAGGTGAGATAAGGGAGGTAAAGGCAAAAAAAAGGCCATGGTGGCAAAGTAAATACAATATAGCAAGTAAAACACTGGAATGGTAGATTTGCAGTGGAAGAATGTGCAGAGTAGAAATAAAAATAATGGGGTGCAAAGGAGCAAAATAAATAAATAAATAAATTAAATACAGTAGGGAAAGAGGTAGTTGTTTGGGCTAAATTATAGGTGGGCTATGTACAGGTGCAGTAATCTGTGAGATGCTCTGACAGTTGGTGCTTAAAGCTAATGAGGGAGATAAGTGTTTCCAGTTTCAGAGATTTTTGTAGTTTGTTCCAGTCATTGGCAGCAGAGAACTGGAAGGAGAGGCGGCCAAAGAAAGAATTGGTTTTGGGGGTGACCAGAGAGATATACCTGCTGGAGCGCGTGCTACAGGTGGGTGATGCTATGGTGACCAGCGAGCTGAGATAAGGGGGGACTTTACCTAGCACGGTCTTGTAGATAACATGGAGCCAGTGGGTTTGGCGACGAGTATGAAGCGAGGGCCAGCCAACGAGAGTGTACAGGTCGCAATGGTGGGTAGTATATGGGGCTTTGGTGACAAAACGGATTGCACTGTGATAGACTGCATCCAATTTGTTGAGTAGGGTATTGGAGGCTATTTTGTAAATGACATCGCCGAAGTCGAGGATTGGTAGGATGGTCAGTTTTACAAGGGTATGTTTGGCAGCATGAGTGAAGGATGCTTTGTTGCGAAATAGGAAGCCAATTCTAGATTTAACTTTGGATTGGAGATGTTTGATGTGGGTCTGGAAGGAGAGTTTACAGTCTAACCAGACACCTTGGTATTTGTAGTTATCCATGTATTCTAAGTCAGAGCTGTCCAGAGTTGTGATGTTGGACAGGCGGGCAGGTGCAGGCAGCGATAGGTTGAAGAGCATGCATTTAGTTTTACTTGTATTTAAGAGCAATTGGAGGCCACTGAAGGAGAGTTGTAATGGCATTGAAGCTTGCCTGGAGGGTTGTTAACACAGTGTCCAAAGAAGGGCCAGAAGTATACAGAATGGTGTCGTCTGCGTAGAGGTGGATCAGAGACTCACCAGCAGCAAGAGCGACATCATTGATGTATACAGAGAAGAGAGTCGGTCCAAGAATTGAACCCTGTGGCACCCCCATAGAGACTGCCAGAGGTCCGGACAGCAGACCCTCCGATTTGACACACTGACCTCTATCAGAGAAGTAGTTGGTGAACCAGGCGAGGCAATCATTTGAGAAACCAAGGCTGTCGAGTCTGCTGATGAGGATGTGGTGATTGACAGAGTCAAAAGCCTTGGCCAGATCAATGAATACGGCTGCACAGTAATGTTTCTTATCGATGGCGGTTTAGGACCTTGAGCGTGGCTGAGGTGCACCCATGACCAGCTCTGCATAGCAGAGAGGGTATGTTGAGATTCGAAATAGTCGGTAATCTGTTTGTTGACTTGGCTTTCGAAGACCTTAGAAAGGCATGGTAGGATAGATATAGGTCTGTAGCAGTTTGGGTCAAGAGTGTCCCCCCCCTTTGAAGAGGGGGATGACCGCAGCTGCTTTCCAATCTTTGGGAATCTCAGACGACACGAAAGAGAGGTTGAACAGGCTAGTAATAGGGGTGGCAACAATTTCGGCAGATAACTTTAGAAAGAAAGGGTCCAGATTGTCTAGCCCGGCTGATTTGTAGGGGTCCAGATTTTGCAGCTCTTTCAGAACATCAGCTGACTGGATTTGGGAGAAGGAGAAATGGGGAAGGCTTGGGCGAGTTGCTGTGGGGGGTGCAGTGCTGTTGACCAGGGTAGGAGGTTTAGCATGGACGTTACTAGGGGTTACCAGGTTTAACCTGGACGTTACTAGGGGTTTACCAGGTTTAGCCTGGACATTACTAGGGGTTACCAGGTTTAGCCTGGACGTTACTAGGGGTTACCAGGTTTAGCCTGGATGTTACCAGGGGTTACCAGGTTTAGCCTGGACGTTACTAGGGGTTACCAGATTTAGCCTGGATGTTACTAGGGGTTACCAGGTTTAGCCTGGATGTTACTAGGCGGTTACCAGGTTGAGCTTCGTCTCAGATCAGATTGTGCTGTATACGGCCATTGGAGTTGGCAAGACAACACAAGCGGATCTGGAACCAGGCTGAAGGAGTTTTGGACATGTGCCCCCCCCCCCAGTGTTGTTCAGCCAGTAACAGAGAGTCATCACCAAGATGCCTTAAAGATCCTTGGATGGATGGATGGCCTATCTTCAGCAAACACTTGTGTTTATCCATTATTCATCCATTCCTTTAGAGGGAGGGAGGGAGGGAGGGAGGGAGGGGGGGAGGGGGGGGAGGGAGGGAGGGAGGGAGGGAGGGAGGGAGGGAGGGAGGGAGGGAGGGAGGGAATCCTGAACCAAATGAACAGAGCAGTTTTATGTACCCGGGCGCAGGACGGCAGCAGACCCTCCTGAGCGGCGCAGGACGGGTCGGTGGTGGTTATTTTGAACAGTCTCTGACTCTGTCCTTCACTACACATCCAAATAAGAAATGATAGAGATTGTAGACTGTGGTATTGTATTAGTTAACTACTACTGAGGCTCAATATTAGAGAGTTGACATGAACCCTGAAGTAATCTATCTACTGCCAGATTATACGGGTGCTTCAAACTTTACATCATTTACTGAACCGGATTTGTCTTCTCCATTTGTTATCTAATAATAATAATCATCATCATCATTTTGGTGGGTACTTATATTTGTCCTATTTCACACATGTAAATAAAAACAAACCGACCAAAACAAAAAGGGACCTAAAACCCAAACTTTAATTTGATAGTTTCCTAACAGCAAAGTGTTTTTACTGAGTCCACTTTTACTGCTGTATTAAAACGTGTGAATTGGAAATGTATTTTGTTGGCATATCCCAAAGTCCCCCTGAGACAACCTGGCAGAGTGGGGTCACGGACAGGGTCTGCATTATCAACGCAACCCTGGAGCAATTAGGGTTAAGTGCATTGTTTTTATGGTTTCTCGGACAAACTAAAAAAATAAATAAAATGAGACTAACCACTTACAGTATGTTGTCTTTCAAACCTCAAAACCACATTATATCCAGAAACAACTATAATAATAATAATAACGGGGCTGTGAGTCGGGAAGCAGGTGCAATAACAACATAATATACACAAGTGTAAAGGAATGAATAAGAATATGTACATAAATAAATGGATGAGCAATGGCCGAACGGCATAGGAAAGATGCAGTAGATGGTATAGAGTACAGTATATACAGTGGGGAGAACAAGTATTTGATACACTGCCGATTTTGCAGGTTTTCCTACTTACAAAGCATGTAGAGGTCTGTAATTTTTATCATAGGTACACTTCAACTGTGAGAGACGGAATCTAAAACAAAAATCCAGAAAATCACATTGTATGAATTTTAAGTAATTCATTCGCATTTTATTGCATGACATAAGTATTTGATCACCCACCAACCAGTAAGAATTCTGACATTGACCTGTTAGTTTTTCTTTAAGAAGCCCTCCTGTTCTCCACTCATTACCTGTATTAACTGCACCTGTTTGAACTCGTTACCTGTATAAAAAACACCTGTCCACACACTCAATCAAACAGACCCCAACCTCTCCACAATGGCCAAGACCAGAGAGGGTGTAAGGACATCAGGGATAAAATTGTAGACCTGCATAAGGCTGGGATGGGCTACAGGACAATAGGCAAGCTTGGTGAGAAGGCAACAACTGTTGGCGCAATTATTAGAAAACGGAAGAAGTTCAAGATGACGGTCAATCACCCTCGTTCTGGGGTTCCATGCAAGATCTCACCTTGTGGGGCATCAATGATCATGAGGAAGGTGAGGGATCAGCCCAGAACTACACGGCAGGACCTGGTCAATGACCTGAAGAGAGCTCGGACCACAGTCTCAAAGAAAACCATTAGTAACACAAATCCTGCAGCACACAAGGTCCCCCTGCTCAAGCCAGCGCATGTCCAGGCCCGTCTGAAGTTTGCCAATGACCATCTGCATGATCCAGAGGAGGAATGGGAAAAGGTCATATGGTCTGATGAGACAAAAATAGAGCTTTTTGGTCTAAACTCCACTCGTCGTGTTTGGAGGAAGAAGAAGGATGAGTACAACCCCAAGAACATCATCCCAACTGTGAAGCATGGAGGTGGAAACATCATTCTTTGGGGATGCTTTTCTGCAAAGGGGACAGGACGACTGCACCGTATTGAGGGGAGGATGGATGGGCCCATGTATCGCAAGATCTTGGCCAACAACCTCCTTCCCTCAGTAAGAGCATTGAAGATGGGTCGTGGCTGGGTCTTCCAGCATGACAACGAGCTGAAACACACAGCCAGGTCAACTAAGGAGTGGCTTCGTAAGAAGCATCTCAAGGTCCTGGAGTGGCCTAGCCAGTCTCCAGACCTGAACCCAATAGAAAATCTTTGGAGGGAGCTGAAAGTCCGTATTGCCCAGCGACAGCCCCGAAACCTGAAGGATCTGGAGAAGGTCTGTATGGAGGAGTGGGCCAAAATCCCTGCTGCAGTGTGTGCAAACCTGGTCAAGAACTACAGGAAACGTATGATCTCTGTAATTGCAAACAAAGGTTTCTGTACCAAATATTACGTTCTGCTTTTCTGATGTATCAAATACTTATGTCATGCAATAAAATGCAAATTAATAACTTAAAAGATTTTCTGGATTTTTGTTTTAGATTCCGTCTCTCACAGTTGAAGTGTACCTATGATAAAAATTACAGACCTCTACATGCTTTGTAAGTGGGAAAACCTGCAAAATCGGCAGTGTATCAAATACTTGTTCTCCCCACTGTACATATGAGATGAGTAAGGTAGGGTGTGTAAACATTATATAAAGTGGCATTGTTTAAAGTGACTAGTGATACATTTATTACATCCAATTTCTAATTATTAAAGTGGCTTTAGATTTGAGTCAGCATGTTGGCAGCAGCCACTCAATGTTAGTGATGGCTGTTTAACAGTCTGATGGCCTTGAGATAGAAGCTGTTTTTCAGTCTCTCGGTCCCTGCTTTGATGCACCTGTACTGACCTCGCCTTTTGGATGATAGCGGGGCGAACAGGCAGTGGCTCGGATAGATGTTGTCCTTCCTGTGACATCGGGTGGTGTAGGTGTCCTGGCGGGCAGGTAGTTTGCCCCCGGTGATGCGTTGTGCAGACCTCACTACCCTCTGGAGAGCCTTACGGTTGTGGGCCGAGCAGTTGCCGTACCAGGCGGTGATACAGCCCGACAGGATGCTCTCGATTGTGCATCTTTAAAAGTTTGTGAGTGTTTTTGGTGACAAGTCAAATTTCTTCACCCTCCTAAGGTTGAAGAGACGCTGTTGCGCCATCTTCACCACGCTGTCTGTGTAGGTGGACCATTTCAGATCGTCAGTGATGTGTACGGCGAGGAACTTAAAACTTTCCACCTTCTCCACTACTGTCCCATTGATGTAGATAGGGGGCTGCTCCCTCTGCTGTTTCCTGAAGTCTACGATCATCTCCTTTGTTTTGCTGACGTTGAGTGTGAGGTTGTTTTCCTGACACCACACTCCCAGAGCCCTCACCTCCTCCCTGTAGGCTGTCTCGCCATTGTTGGTAATCAAGCCTACCACTGTTGTGTCGTCCGCAAACTTGATGATTGAGTTAGAGGCGTGCATGGCCACGCAGTCATGGGTGAACAGGGAGTACAGGAGAGGGCTGAGAACGCACCCGTGTGGGGCCCCAGTGTTGAGGATCAGCGGGGTGGTATTGTTACCTATCCTCACCACCTGGGGGGCATCCCGTCAGAAAGTCCAGGACCAAATTGCACAGGGCGGGGTCAAGACCCAGGCTCTCGAGCTTAATGACGAGTTTGGAGGGTACTATGGTGTTAAATGCTGACATGTAGTCGATAGACAGCATTCTTACATAGGTATTCCTCTTGTCCAGATTGGTTAGGGCAGTGTGCAGTGTGATTGTGATTGGGTCGTCTGTGGACCTGTTGGGGCTGTAAGCAAATTGGAGTGGGTCTAGGGTGTCAGGTAGGGTGGAGGTGATATGGTCCTACACTAGTCTCTCAAAGCACTTCATGATGACAGAAGTGAGTGCTACGGGGCGGTAGTGATTTAGCTCAGTTACCTTAGCTTTCTTGGGAACAGGAACAATGGTGGCCCTCTTGAAGCATGTGGGAACAGCAGACTGGGATAGTGATTGATTGAATATGTCCGTAAACACACCAGCCAGCTGGTCTGCGCATGCTCTGAGGGCGCGGCTGGGGATGCCGTCTGGGCTGGCAGCCTTGCGAGGGTTAACACGTTTAAATGTTTTACTCACGTCAGCTGCAGTGAAGGGGAGCCTGCAGGTTTTGGTAGCAGGCCGTGACACTATATTGTCCTCAAAGCGAGCAAAGAAGTTGTTTAGTTTGTCTGGGAGCAAGACATCGGGGTCCGCGACGGGGCTGGTTTTCTTTTTGTAATCCGTGATTGACTGTAGACCCTGCCACATACCTCTCTTGTCTGAGATGTTGAAATGCGACTCTACTTTTTCTCTATACTGACGCTTAGCTTGTTTGATTGCCTTGCAGAGGGAATAGCTACACTGTTTGTATTCGGTCATGTTTCCGGTCACCTTTCCCTGATTAAAAGCAATGGTTCGTGCTTTCAGTTTTGCACAAATGCTGCCATCAATCCACAGTTTCTGGTTGGGGAAGGTTTTAATAGTTGCCGTAGGTACAACATTACCAATGAACTTGTTAATAAACTCGCTCAGCGTATACATCAATGTTGTTGTTCGACGCTATCTGGAACATATGCCAGTCCACGTGATCGAAGCAATCTTGAAGTGTGGAATCAGATTGGTCGGACCAGTGTTGAACAGACCTGAGCACGGGCATTTCCTGTTTTAGTTTCTGTCTATAGGCTGGGAGCAACAAAATCAAATCAAATCAAATTTTATTTGTCACATACACATGGTTAGCAGATGTTAATGCGAGTGTAGCGAAATGCTTGTGCTTCTAGTTCCGACAATGCAGTAATAACGAACAAGTAATCTAACTAACAATTCCAAAAAAACTACTGTCTTATACACAGTGTAAGGGGATAAAGAATATGTACATAAGGATATATGAATGAGTGATGGTACAGAGCAGCATAGGCAAGATACAGTAGATGATATCGAGTACAGTATATACATATGAGATGAGTATGTAAACCAAGTGGCGTAGTTAAAGTGGCTAGTGATACATGTATTACATAAGGATGCAGTCGATGATATAGAGTACACTATCTACGTATGCATATGAGATGAATAATGTAGGGTAAGTAACATTATATAAGGTAGCATTGTTTAAAGTGGCTAGTGATATATTTACATCATTTCCCATCAATTCCCATGATTAAAGTGGCTGGAGTAGAGTCAGTGTCATTGACAGTGTGTTGGCAGTAGCCACTCAATGTTAGTGGTGGCTGTTTAACAGTCTGATGGCCTTGAGATAGAAGCTGTTTTTCAGTCTCTCGGTCCCAGCTTTGATGCACCTGTACTGACCTCGCCTTCTGGATGACAGCGGGGTGAACAGGCAGTGGCTCGGGTGATTGATGTCCTTGATGATCTTTATGGCCTTCCTGTAGCATCGGGTGGTGTAGGTGTCCTGGAGGGCAGGTAGTTTGCCCCCGGTGATGCGTTGTGCAGACCTCACTACCCTCTGGAGAGCCTTACGGTTGAGGGCGGTGCAGTTGCCATACCAGGCGGTGATACAGCCCGCCAGGATGCTCTCGATTGTGCATCTGTAGAAGTTTGTGAGTGCTTTTGGTGACAAGCCAAATTTCTTCAGCCTCCTGAGGTTGAAGAGGCGCTGCTGCGCCTTCCTCACGATGCTGTCTGTGTGAGTGGACCAATTCAGTTTGTCTGTGATGTGTATGCCGAGGAACTTAAAACTTGCTACCCTCTCCACTACTGTTCCATCGATGTGGATGGGGGGGGTGTTCCCTCTGCTGTTTCCTGAAGTCCACAATCATCTCCTTAGTTTTGTTGACGTTGAGTGTGAGGTTATTTTCCTGACACCACACTCCGAGGGCCCTCACCTCCTCCCTGTAGGCCGTCTCGTCGTTATTGGTAATCAAGCCTACCACTGTTGTGTCGTCCGCAAACTTGATGATTGAGTTGGAGGCGTGCGTGGCCACGCAGTCGTGGGTGAACAGGGAGTACAGGAGAGGGCTCAGAACGCACCCTTGTGGGGCCCCAGTGTTGAGGATCAGCGGGGAGGAGATGTTGTTGCCTACCCTCACCACCTGGGGGCGGCCAGTCAGGAAGTCCAGTACCCAGTTGCACAGGGCGGGGTCGAGACCCAGGGTCTCGAGCTTGATGACGAGCTTGGAGGGTACTATGGTGTTGAATGCCGAGCTGTAGTCAATGAACAGCATTCTCACATAGGTATTCCTCTTGTCCAGATGGGTTAGGGCAGTGTGCAGTGTGGTTGAGATTGCATCGTCTGTGGACCTATTTGGGCGGTAAGCAAATTGGAGTGGGTCAAGGGTGTCTGGTAGGGTGGAGGTGATATGGTCCTTGACTAGTCTCTCAAAGCACTTCATGATGACGGATGTGAGTGCTACGTGGCGGTAGTCGTTTAGCTCAGTTACCTTAGCTTTCTTGGGAACAGGAACAATGGTGGCCCTCTTGAAGCATGTGGGAACAGCAGACTGGTATAGGGATTGATTGAATATGTCCGTAAACACACCGGCCAGCTGGTCTGCGCATGCTCTGAGGGCGCGGCTGGGGATGCCGTCTGGGCCTGCAGCCTTGCGAGGGTTAACACGTCTAAATGTCTTACTCACTTCGGCTGCAGTGAAGGAGAGACCGCATGTTTTCGTTGCAGGCCGTGTCGGTGGCACTGTATTGTCCTCAAAGCGGGCAAAAAAGTTATTTAGTCTGCCTGGGAGCAAGACATCCTGGTCCGTGACTGGGCTGGGTTTCTTCCTGTAGTCCGTGATTGACTGTAGACCCTGCCACATGCCTCTTGTGTCTGAGCCGTTGAATTGAGATTCTACTTTGTCTCTGTACTGGCGCTTAGCTTGTTTGATAGCCTTGCGGAGGGAATAGCTGCACTGTTTGTATTCAGTCATGTCACCAGACACTTTGCCCTGATTAAAAGCAGTGGTTCGCGCCTTCAGTTCCACACGAATGCTGCCATCAATCCACGGTTTCTGGTTAGGGAATGTTTTAATCGTTGCTATGGGAACGACATCTTCAACGCACGTTCTAATGAACTCGCACACCGAATCAGCGTATTCGTCAATGTTGTTAACTGACGCAATACGAAACATCTCCCAGTCCACGTGATGGAAGCAGTCTTGGAGTGTGGAGTCAGCTTGGTCGGACCAGCGTTGGACAGACCTCAGCGTGGGAGCTTCTTGTTTTAGTTTCTGTCTGTAGGCAGGGATCAACAAAATGGAGTCGTGGTCAGCTTTTCCGAAAGGGGGGCGGGGCAGGGCCTTATATGCGTCGCGGAAGTTAGAGTAACAATGATCCAGGGTCTTTCCACCCCTGGTTGCGCAATCGATATGCTGATAAAATTTAGGGAGTCTTGTTTTCAGATTAGCCTTGTTAAAATCCCCAGCTACAATGAATGCAGCTTCCGGATAAATCGTTTCCAGTTTGCAGAGAGTTAAATAAAGTTTGTTCAGAGCCATCGATGTGTCTGCTTGGGGGGGGATATATACGGCTGTGATTATAATCGAAGAGAATTCTCTTGGTAGATAATGCGGTCTACATTTGATTGTGAGGAATTCTAAATCAGGTGAACAGAAGGATTTGAGTTCCTGTATGTTTCTTTCATCACACCATGTCACGTTGGCCATAAGGCATATGCCCCCGCCCCTCTTCTTACCAGAAAGATGTTCGTTTCTGTCAGCGCGATGCGTGGAGAAACCCGCTGGCTGCACCGCTTCGGATTGCGTCTCTCCAGTTAGCCATGTTTCCGTGAAGCAGAGAACGTTACAGTCTCTGATGTCCCTCTGGAATGCTACCCTTGCTCGGATTTCATCAACCTTGTTGTCAAGAGACTGGACATTGGCAAGAAGAATGCTAGGGAGTGGTGCACGATGTGCCCGTCTCCGGAGTCTGACCAGAAGACCGCTTCGTTTCCCTCTTTTTCTGAGTAGTTTTTTTGGGTCGCTGCATGTAATCCACTCCGTTACACTGGTTGTAAGGCTGAACACAGGATCCGCATCGCGAAAAACATATTCTTGGTCGTACTGATGGTGAGTTGACGCTGATCTTCTATTCAGTAGTTCTTCTCGGCTGTATGTAATGAAACCTAAGATGACCTGGGGTACTAGTGTAAGAGTGTGTAAGAAATAACACGTAAAAAAACAAAAAACTGCATAGTTACCTAGGAACGCGAAGCGAGGCGGCCATCTCTGTCGGCGTCGAAAGTAATACCGGTGTAAATGGAGCTTTGTATGCGTCGTGGAAGTTAGACTAACAATGATCCAGAATTTTGTCGCGCTGGCAAAATTTAGGGAGCCTTGTTTTCAGATTAGCCTTTGTTAAAATCCCCAGCTACAACAAATGCAGCCTCAGGATATGTGGTTTGCAGTTTACATAGAGTCCAATGAAGTTCTTTCAGGGCTGTCGAGGTGTCTGCTTGGGGTGGGGGATATATACGACTGTGATTATAATTGAAGAGAATTCTCTTGGTAGATAATGCGGTCCACATTTGATTGTAAATAATTCTAGGTCAGGTGAACAAAAGGACTTGATTTCCTGTATGTTGTTATGATCACACCACGTCTCGTTAATCATAAGGCATACACCCCCGCCCTTCTTCTTACCAGAGAGATGTTTGTTTCTGTCGGCGCGATGCGTGAAGAACCAGATGGCTGTACTGACTCTGATAACGTATCCCGAGTGAGTCATGTTTCTATGAAACAGAGAATGGTACAATCTCTGATGTCTTTCTGGAGGCAATCCAACCCCTCGGATTTTGTCTACCTTGTTGTCAAGAGACTGGACATTGGCGAGTAGTATACCTGGGAGCGGTGAGCGATGTGCCCGTCTACAGAGCCTGACCAGAAGACCGTCTGCAGAGCCTGACCAGAAGACCGTCTGCAGAGCCTGACCAGAAGACTGTCTACAGAGCCTGACCAGAAGACCGTCTGCAGAGCCTGACCAGAAGACCGTCTGCAGAGCCTGACCAGAAGACTGTCTACAGAGCCTGACCAGAAGACCGTCTACAGAGCCTGACCAGAAGACCGTCTGCAGAGCCTGACCAGAAGACCGTCTACAGAGCCTGACCAGAAGACTGTCTACAGAGCCTGACCAGAAGACCGTCTACAGAGCCTGACCAGAAGACCGTCTACAGAGCCTGACCAGAAGACCGTCTGCAGAGCCTGACCAGAAGACCGTCTGCAGAGCCTGACCAGAAGACCGTCTACAGAGCCTGACCAGAAGACCGTCTACAGAGCCGTTGTTTTGGGTCTCCATTGTCCTGGGTGGTGGTGGGTCAAACAAAGGAACGGCTTCAGGAAAGTCGAATTCCTGGTCATAATGTTGGTTAGCTGACGTCGCTCTTATATCCAATAGTTCTTCCCGGCTGTGTGTAATAAGACTTCAGATTTCCAACAAATGGGCAACAATGTAAGAAATAATACATTAAAAAAATAAAATACTGCAAAGTTTCCTAAGAACGCAAAGCGAGGCGGCCATCTCTGTCGGAGCAAAGACCGATAATATCCAGCAACAACATAATATAAACAACATCATATACAGAAACAACATCATATACAGAAACAACATAATATACAGAAACAACATAATATACAGAAACAACATAATATACAGAAACAACATAATATACAGAAACAACATCATATACAGAAACAACATAATGTAAACAACATAATATACAGAAACAACATAATATACAGAAACAACATAATATACAGAAACAACATAATATACACAACATAATGTAAACAACATAATATACACAACATAATGTAAACAACATAATATACAGAAACAACATAATATACAGAAACAACATAATATACAGAAACAACATAATATACAGAAACAACATAATGTAAACAACATAAGGTAAACAACATAATATACAGAAACAACATAATATACAGAAACAACATAATGTAAACAACATAAGGTAAACAACATAATATACAGAAACAACATAATGTAAACAACATAAGGTAAACAACATAATATCAACAACATAATGTAAACAACATAAGGTAAACAACACAAGGTAAACAACATAATGTAAACAACATAATATCAACAGCATGAGAGTAATTTCCAAAGGGATTGCAATCACCCCATCACATTCCTGTAGACAGTGATTCAGTGTGAAATCCACACCATTCGTTGTTCAATATCCACGAGGATGCACTTTGTCTATTAAAGTGGCTCTGTAGCCTACTCCTGATGGTGTGTGTGTGTGTGTGTGTGTGTGTGTGTGTGTGTGTGTGTGTGTGTGTGTGTGTGTGTGTGTGGCCTACTACTGCCTGTTTAAGTGGGATCTTGGGTGGTCCTCCTCTGTGTTCGGCTGAAAACACATCTGTATCTCAGTGGTAACAGAACAACTGAAACGTCAAACATCATGTAAATGTTTTTTAAACATTGAAAAAGTCCTATAGGATCAATATAGTGTAATAAAAAAACGCAATCTGATTTTTTATCACACAACACGACACATTTTGTTTGACTGAAGACACACATTGGAGACATATTACAGCTGTTCTTTAACCTGGAAATCGAAGAATATAAAAATGCACAGTTTCTTCTTGTTTAGTAGATCTATTTTAGTATCATAGCATTAAACTACCTATAAATCAACGTCCATTAATTGTTCCCGTTGAATACTGTTACCACCCAGGATATGCGTTGGTTTGTTTTGTTTACTTAATCTCAAAGTGTTTTCAGGAAGCATCTCTCCTATTACCCCCCCCCAGGGGCGCCAAGTCAACAACATCCTATAGCATCATTAGTATCTGTCCAGTACCATGATAGGACTCTGCTGGGTTGGCCCATACAGACACGCCTCCCCTTAACCATACAGACACGCCTCCCCTTAACCATACAGACACGCCTCCCCTTAACCATACAGACACGCCTCCCCTTAACCATCCCCTTAACCATACAGACACGCCTCCCCTTAACCATACAGACACGCCTCACCTTAACCATACAGACACGCCTCCCCTTAACCATCCCCTTAACCATACAGACACGCCTCCCCTTAACCATACAGACACGCCTCCCCTTAACCATACAGACACGCCTCCCCTTAACCATCCCCTTAACCATACAGACACGCCTCCCCTTAACCATACAGACACGCCTCCCCTTAACCATACAGACACGCCTCCCCTTAACCATCCCCTTAACCATACAGACACGCCTCCCCTTAACCATACAGACACGCCTCCCCTTAACCATACAGACACACCTCCCCTTAACCATAAAGACACGCCTCCCCTTAACCATACAGACACGCCTCCCCTTAACCATACAGACACGCCTCCCCTTAACCATACAGACACGCCTCCCCTTAACCATACAGACACGCCTCCCCTTAACCATACAGACACGCCTCCCCTTAACCATACAAACACACCTCCCCTTAACCATACAGACACGCCTCCCCTTAACCATCCCCTTAACCATACAGACACACCTCCCCTTAACCATCCCCTTAACCATACAGACACGCCTCCCCTTAACCATCCCCTTAACCATACAGACAAGCCTCCCCTTAACCATACAGACACGCCTCCCCTTAACCATCCCCTTAACCATACAGACAAGCCTCCTCTTAACCATACAGACACGCCTCCCCTTAACCATACAGACACGCCTCCCCTTAACCATACAGACACGCCTCCCCTTAACCATACAGACACGCCTCCCCTTAACCATACAGACACGCCTCCCCTTAACCATACAGACACGCCTCCCCTTAACCATACAGACACGCCTCCCCTTAACCAGCTGTACCTACAGATGTCAGATCTTAATTTGAAACTCTTTCGACGCAGGAGGAAAATAATCCTGCAGCCAGAGGATTTGAGTATCTGAAGTCATATTTAGAATGGCCGCCAGGGGGCAGCAGGAAGCGGTGTTTGGAGACTAGGTGCAGGCTACAGCACATCTCCCGGGAATTCTGACGTGGATTGTAATAAATGGACATATTTGTAGAGGGCAGATGTATTTTTCGTACATCAACTGTTTTATTTTATGTTGAAGGCAATAGAAATAATAAATTATTGGGTTCCTCAGTGCCCTTAGTGGGCCAGCGGTTAAAGCCACTTTACAGGGTTAATTCCGCGTGGTTACAGGGTTAATTCCACATGGTTACAGGGTTAATTCCACATGGTTACAGGGTTAATTCCACATGGTTACAGGGTTAATTCCACATGGTTACAGGGTTAATTCCACATGGTTACAGGGTTAATTCCACATGGTTACAGGGTTAATTCCATATAGTTACAGGGTTAATTCCACATAGTTACAGGGTTAATTCCACATGGTTACAGGGTTAATTCCACGTGGTTACAGGGTTAATTCCACGTGGTTACAGGGTTAATTCCACGTGGTTACAGGGTTAATTCCAGCATTATGTCCCACCCTGTATATGGAGCCTCCAGACAGCATGATGTCTCACCCTCTATATGGAGCCTCCAGACAGCATTATGTCCCACTCTGTATATGGAGCCTCCAGACAGCATGATGTCCCACCCTCTATATGGAGCCTCCAGACAGCATGATGTCCCACCCTCTATATGGAGCCTCCAGACAGCATGATGTCCCACTCTGTATATGAAGCCTCCAGACAGCATGATGTCCCACCCTCTATATGGAGCCTCCAGACAGCATTATTTCCCACCCTCTATATGGAGCCTCCAGACAGCATGATGTCCCACTCTGTATATGAAGCCTCCAGACAGCATGATGTCCCACCCTCTATATGGAGCCTCCAGACAGCATTATTTCCCACCCTCTATATGGAGCCTCCAGACAGCATGATGTCCCACTCTGTATATGAAGCCTCCAGACAGCATGATGTCACACCCTCTATATGGAGCCTCCAGACAGCATGATTTCCTCAAGCATAAATCAGCTATTAATCATGCTTGCAACCAAAGTATTTTAAGACATGTTCGCCCTCTGGTTGGTACTCTAATCGGAACATCTTAGGCCTTGTAGAACAGACTAAAGGTTATTTATCTATTTGACAAGCATTCTGTACAATAAAAATAAAGTATTTTATAGTTTACCACTGCCAATCTACTGTGGCAATTTACCCAACACTTTGTATGAATGGAAACTAATGTTGGTGTAGCCTGTTATTATTTTATTGGTTTTCCTATTTATCGTACCCAAAAGTGTCTGGCATGGTCATTTCATATCAAGATCAGGGGTAAAAATAACCCTGAACTGTCCATATTTGAAATGGCTAATTAAATCAAATCAATTGGGGGGAAGGGGATTGAGTTATTTGAGCCAGAAGGATGCGGGCCAGAATCAAACCCCTCGCCAACACAGGCAGTTCGGGAAGTCCCGGAACACATAGCGTAGCAGTACAACAAATATAACCATATCGGAATATCATTTATCAAATAAATCCTTGTAGGCTACAACAGAACACACATATGAGAATATATATACAGTGGGGCAAAAAAGTATTTAGTCAGCCACCAATTGTGCAAGTTCTCCCACTTAAAAAGATGAGAGAGGCCTGTAATTTTCATCATAGGTACACTTCAACAATGATAGACAAAATGAGAAGAAAAAAACCCCAGAAAATCACATTGTAGGATTTTTAATGAATTTATTAGCAAATTATGGTGGAAAATATTTTGAAAATAAAATAAGTATACAGCTGCACCCCGCAACAAAAGGGTGATCAAGTTAAGACCCGGCATCTGTAATGGGACTGGGCAGCTGTATGGGACTGGGTGTCTGAATGGGACTGGGCATCTGTATGGGCATCTGTATGGGACTGGGCATCTGTATGGGCATCTGTAATGGGACTGGGCAGCTGTATGGGACTGGGTGTCTGAATGGGACTGGGCATTTGTATGGGCATCTGTATGGGAAGCTGTATGGGACTGGGCAGCTGTATGGGAAGCTGTATGGGACTGGGCAGCTGTATGGGACTGGGCATCTGAATGGGACTGGGCATCTGTATGGGCATCTGTATGGGCATCTGTATGGGCATCTGTATGGGAAGCTGTATGGGACTGGGCAGCTGTATGGGACTGGGCAGCTGTATGGGACTGGGAAGCTGTAATGGGACTGGGCAGCTGTATGGGCATCTGTATGGGCATCTGAATGGGACTGGGCATATGTATGGGCATCTGAATGGGACTGGGCATCTGTATGGGCATCTGAATGGGACTGGGCAGCTGTATGGGACTGGGCAGCTGTATGGGACTGGGCAGCTGTATGGGACTGGGCATCTGTATGGGACTGGGCAGCTGTATGGGCAGCTGTATGGGACTGGGCAGCTGTATGGGCAGCTGTATGGGACTGGGTAGCTGTATGGGACTGGGTAGCTGTATGGGACTGGGCAGCTGTATGGGCAGCTGTATGGGACTGGGCAGCTGTATGGGACTGGGCAGCTGTATGGGTAGCTGTATGGGACTGGGCAGCTGTATGGGACTGGGCAGCTGTATGGGACTGGGTAGCTGTATGGGACTGGGTAGCTGTATGGGACTGGGCAGCTGTATGGGACTGGGCAGCTGTATGGGTAGCTGTATGGGACTGGGTAGCTGTATGGGACTGGGCAGCTGTATGGGACTGGGCATCTGTATGGGACTGGGCAGCTGTATGGGACTGGGCATCTGTATGGGACTGGGCATCTGTATGGGACTGGGCATCTGTATGGGACTGGGTAGCTGTATGGGACTGGGCAGCTGTATGGGACTGGGCAGCTGTATGGGACTGGGCAGCTGTATGGGACTGGGCAGCTGTATGGGACTGGGCATCTGTATGGGACTGGGCAGCTGTATGGGCAGCTGTATGGGACTGGGCAGCTGTATGGGACTGGGCAGCTGTATGGGCAGCTGTATGGGACTGGGCAGCTGTATGGGACTGGGCAGCTGTATGGGCAGCTGTATGGGACTGGGTAGCTGTATGGGACTGGGTAGCTGTATGGGACTGGGTAGCTGTATGGGACTGGGTAGCTGTATGGGACTGGGTAGCTGTATGGGACTGGGCAGCTGTATGGGACTGGGTAGCTGTATGTGCAGCTGTATGGGACTGGGTAGCTGTATGGGACTGGGTAGCTGTATGGGACTGGGCAGCTGTATGGGACTGGGCAGCTGTATGGGACTGGGCAGCTGTATGGGACTGGGCAGCTGTATGGGCAGCTGTATGGGACTGGGTAGCTGTATGGGACTGGGTAGCTGTATGGGTAGCTGTATGGGACTGGGTAGCTGAATGGGACTGGGCATCTGTATGGGACTGGGTAGCTGTATGGGCAGCTGTATGGGACTGGGCAGCTGTATGGGACTGGGAAGCTGTATGGGACTGGGCAGCTGTATGGGTAGCTGTATGGGACTGGGTAGCTGTATGGGACTGGGTAGCTGTATGGGACTGGGCAGCTGTAATGGGACTGGGCAGCTGTATGGGTAGCTGTATGGGACTGGGTAGCTGTATGGGACTGGGCAGCTGTATGGGACTGGGTAGCTGTATGGGACTGGGTAGCTGTATGGGTAGCTGTATGGGACTGGGTAGCTGAATGGGACTGGGCATCTGTATGGGACTGGGTAGCTGTATGGGCAGCTGTATGGGACTGGGCAGCTGTATGGGACTGGGAAGCTGTATGGGACTGGGCAGCTGTATGGGTAGCTGTATGGGACTGGGTAGCTGTATGGGACTGGGTAGCTGTATGGGACTGGGCAGCTGTAATGGGACTGGGCAGCTGTATGGGTAGCTGTATGGGACTGGGTAGCTGTATGGGACTGGGCAGCTGTATGGGCAGCTGTATGGGACTGGGTAGCTGTATGGGACTGGGTAGCTGTATGGGACTGGGCAGCTGTATGGGTAGCTGTATGGGACTGGGTAGCTGTATGGGACTGGGTAGCTGTATGGGTAGCTGTATGGGACTGGGTAGCTGTATGGGACTGGGTAGCTGTATGGGACTGGGTAGCTGTATGGGACTGGGTAGCTGTATGGGACTGGGTAGCTGTATGGGACTGGGTAGCTGTATGGGACTGGGCAGCTGTATGGGTAGCTGTATGGGACTGGGCAGCTGTATGGGACTGGGCAGCTATATGGGACTGGGCAGCTGTATGGGTAGCTGTATGGGACTGGGTAGCTGTATGGGACTGGGCAGCTGTATGGGACTGGGCAGCTGTATGGGACTGGGCATCTGTATGGGACTGGGCATCTGTATGGGACTGGGCATCTGTATGGGACTGGGCATCTGTATGGGACTGGGTAGCTGTATGGGACTGGGCAGCTGTATGGGACTGGGCAGCTGTATGGGACTGGGTAGCTGTATGGGCAGCTGTATGGGCAGCTGTATGGGACTGGGCAGCTGTATGGGACTGGGCAGCTGTATGGGACTGGGCAGCTGTATGGGCAGCTGTATGGGACTGGGCAGCTGTATGGGCAGCTGTATGGGACTGGGCAGCTGTATGGGACTGGGCAGCTGTATGGGACTGGGCAGCTGTATGGGACTGGGCAGCTGTATGGGAGTGGGTAGCTGTATGGGCAGCTGTATGGGACTGGGCATCTGTATGGGACTGGGCAGCTGTATGGGACTGGGCAGCTGTATGGGCAGCTGTATGGGACTGGGCAGCTGTATGGGACTGGGCAGCTGTATGGGCAGCTGTATGGGACTGGGTAGCTGTATGGGACTGGGTAGCTGTATGGGACTGGGTAGCTGTATGGGACTGGGCAGCTGTATGGGACTGGGTAGCTGTATGGGACTGGGTAGCTGTATGGGACTGGCAGCTGTATGGGACTGGGCAGCTGTATGGGACTGGGCAGCTGTATGGGACTGGGCAGCTGTATGGGACTGGGCAGCTGTATGGGACTGGGCAGCTGTATGGGCAGCTGTATGGGACTGGGTAGCTGTATGGGACTGGGTAGCTGTATGGGTAGCTGTATGGGACTGGGTAGCTGAATGGGACTGGGCATCTGTATGGGACTGGGTAGCTGTATGGGCAGCTGTATGGGACTGGCCAGCTGTATGGGACTGGGAAGCTGTATGGGACTGGGCAGCTGTATGGGTAGCTGTATGAGACTGGGTAGCTGTATGGGACTGGGTAGCTGTATGGGACTGGGTAGCTGTATGGGACTGGGTAGCTGTATGGGACTGGGCAGCTGTAATGGGACTGGGCAGCTGTATGGGTAGCTGTATGGGACTGGGTAGCTGTATGGGACTGGGCAGCTGTATGGGCAGCTGTATGGGACTGGGTAGCTGTATGGGACTGGGTAGCTGAATGGGACTGGGCATCTGTATGGGCAACTGTATGGGACTGGGCATCTGTATGGGCATCTGTATGGGACTGGGCAGCTGTATGGGACTGGGTGTCTGAATGGGACTGGGCATTTGTATGGGCATCTGTATGGGAAGCTGTATGGGACTGGGCAGCTGTATGGGACTGGGCATCTGTATGGGAAGCTGTATGGGACTGGGCAGCTGTATGGGACTGGGCATCTGAATGGGACTGGGCATCTGTATGGGCATCTGTATGGGCATCTGTATGGGCATCTGAATGGGACTGGGCATCTGTATGGGCATCTGTATGGGAAGCTGTATGGGACTGGGCAGCTGTATGGGACTGGGCAGCTGTATGGGACTGGGCAGCTGTAATGGGACTGGGCAGCTGTATGGGCATCTGTATGGGCATCTGAATGGGACTGGGCATCTGTATGGGCATCTGAATGGGACTGGGCATCTGTATGGGCATCTGAATGGGACTGGGCAGCTGTATGGGACTGGGCAGCTGTATGGGACTGGGCATCTGTATGGGACTGGGCAGCTGTATGGGACTGGGCAGCTGTATGGGTAGCTGTATGGGACTGGGCAGCTGTATGGGCAGCTGTATGGGACTGGGTAGCTGTATGGGACTGGGTAGCTGTATGGGACTGGGCAGCTGTATGGGCAGCTGTATGGGACTGGGCAGCTGTATGGGACTGGGCAGCTGTATGGGACTGGGCAGCTGTATGGGTAGCTGTATGGGACTGGGCAGCTGTATGGGACTGGGTAGCTGTATGGGACTGGGTAGCTGTATGGGACTGGGCAGCTGTATGGGACTGGGCAGCTGTATGGGTAGCTGTATGGGACTGGGTAGCTGTATGGGACTGGGCAGCTGTATGGGACTGGGCATCTGTATGGGACTGGGCAGCTGTATGGGACTGGGCATCTGTATGGGACTGGGCATCTGTATGGGACTGGGCATCTGTATGGGACTGGGCATCTGTATGGGACTGGGTAGCTGTATGGGACTGGGCAGCTGTATGGGACTGGGCAGCTGTATGGGACTGGGCAGCTGTATGGGACTGGGCAGCTGTATGGGACTGGGCATCTGTATGGGACTGGGCAGCTGTATGGGCAGCTGTATGGGACTGGGCAGCTGTATGGGACTGGGCAGCTGTATGGGCAGCTGTATGGGACTGGGCAGCTGTATGGGACTGGGCAGCTGTATGGGCAGCTGTATGGGACTGGGTAGCTGTATGGGACTGGGTAGCTGTATGGGACTGGGTAGCTGTATGGGACTGGGTAGCTGTATGGGACTGGGTAGCTGTATGGGACTGGGTAGCTGTATGGGACTGGGCAGCTGTATGGGACTGGGTAGCTGTATGTGCAGCTGTATGGGACTGGGTAGCTGTATGGGACTGGGTAGCTGTATGGGACTGGGCAGCTGTATGGGACTGGGCAGCTGTATGGGACTGGGCAGCTGTATGGGACTGGGCAGCTGTATGGGACTGGGCAGCTGTATGGGACTGGGCAGCTGTATGGGCAGCTGTATGGGACTGGGTAGCTGTATGGGACTGGGTAGCTGTATGGGTATCTGTATGGGACTGGGTAGCTGAATGGGACTGGGCATCTGTATGGGACTGGGTAGCTGTATGGGCAGCTGTATGGGACTGGGCAGCTGTATGGGACTGGGAAGCTGTATGGGACTGGGCAGCTGTATGGGTAGCTGTATGGGACTGGGTAGCTGTATGGGACTGGGTAGCTGTATGGGACTGGGTAGCTGTATGGGACTGGGCAGCTGTAATGGGACTGGGCAGCTGTATGGGTAGCTGTATGGGACTGGGTAGCTGTATGGGACTGGGCAGCTGTATGGGACTGGGTAGCTGTATGGGTAGCTGTATGGGACTGGGTAGCTGAATGGGACTGGGCATCTGTATGGGACTGGGTAGCTGTATGGGCAGCTGTATGGGACTGGGCAGCTGTATGGGACTGGGAAGCTGTATGGGACTGGGCAGCTGTATGGGTAGCTGTATGGGACTGGGTAGCTGTATGGGACTGGGTAGCTGTATGGGACTGGGCAGCTGTAATGGGACTGGGCAGCTGTATGGGTAGCTGTATGGGACTGGGTAGCTGTATGGGACTGGGCAGCTGTATGGGCAGCTGTATGGGACTGGGTAGCTGTATGGGACTGGGTAGCTGTATGGGACTGGGCAGCTGTATGGGTAGCTGTATGGGACTGGGTAGCTGTATGGGACTGGGTAGCTGTATGGGTAGCTGTATGGGACTGGGTAGCTGTATGGGACTGGGTAGCTGTATGGGTAGCTGTATGGGACTGGGTAGCTGTATGGGACTGGGTAGCTGTATGGGACTGGGTAGCTGTATGGGACTGGGCAGCTGTATGGGTAGCTGTATGGGACTGGGCAGCTGTATGGGACTGGGCAGCTATATGGGACTGGGCAGCTGTATGGGTAGCTGTATGGGACTGGGTAGCTGTATGGGACTGGGCAGCTATATGGGACTGGGCATCTGTATGGGACTGGGCAGCTGTATGGGACTGGGCATCTGTATGGGACTGGGCATCTGTATGGGACTGGGCATCTGTATGGGACTGGGCATCTGTATGGGACTGGGTAGCTGTATGGGACTGGGCAGCTGTATGGGACTGGGCAGCTGTATGGGACTGGGTAGCTGTATGGGCAGCTGTATGGGCAGCTGTATGGGACTGGGCAGCTGTATGGGACTGGGCAGCTGTATGGGACTGGGCAGCTGTATGGGCAGCTGTATGGGACTGGGCAGCTGTATGGGCAGCTGTATGGGACTGGGCAGCTGTATGGGACTGGGCAGCTGTATGGGACTGGGCAGCTGTATGGGACTGGGCAGCTGTATGGGAGTGGGTAGCTGTATGGGCAGCTGTATGGGACTGGGCATCTGTATGGGACTGGGCAGCTGTATGGGACTGGGCAGCTGTATGGGCAGCTGTATGGGACTGGGCAGCTGTATGGGACTGGGCAGCTGTATGGGCAGCTGTATGGGACTGGGTAGCTGTATGGGACTGGGTAGCTGTATGGGACTGGGTAGCTGTATGGGACTGGGCAGCTGTATGGGACTGGGTAGCTGTATGGGCAGCTGTATGGGACTGGGTAGCTGTATGGGACTGGGTAGCTGTATGGGACTGGGCAGCTGTATGGGACTGGGCAGCTGTATGGGACTGGGCAGCTGTATGGGACTGGGCAGCTGTATGGGACTGGGCAGCTGTATGGGACTGGGCAGCTGTATGGGCAGCTGTATGGGACTGGGTAGCTGTATGGGACTGGGTAGCTGTATGGGTAGCTGTATGGGACTGGGTAGCTGAATGGGACTGGGCATCTGTATGGGACTGGGTAGCTGTATGGGCAGCTGTATGGGACTGGGCAGCTGTATGGGACTGGGAAGCTGTATGGGACTGGGCAGCTGTATGGGTAGCTGTATGAGACTGGGTAGCTGTATGGGACTGGGTAGCTGTATGGGACTGGGTAGCTGTATGGGACTGGGCAGCTGTAATGGGACTGGGCAGCTGTATGGGTAGCTGTATGGGACTGGGTAGCTGTATGGGACTGGGCAGCTGTATGGGCAGCTGTATGGGACTGGGTAGCTGTATGGGACTGGGTAGCTGTATGGGACTGGGCAGCTGTATGGGTAGCTGTATGGTACTGGGTAGCTGTATGGGTAGCTGTATGGGACTGGGTAGCTGTATGGGACTGGGTAGCTGTATGGGTAGCTGTATGGGACTGGGTAGCTGTATGGGACTGGGTAGCTGTATGGGACTGGGCAGCTGTATGGGACTGGGCAGCTGTATGGGACTGGGCAGCTGTATGGGCAGCTGTATGGGACTGGGCAGCTGTATGGGACTGGGTAGCTGTATGGGTAGCTGTATGGGTAGCTGTATGGGACTGGGTAGCTGTATGGGACTGGGTAGCTGTATGGGACTGGGCAGCTGTATGGGACTGGGCAGCTGTATGGGTAGCTGTATGGGACTGGGCAGCTGTATGGGACTGGGCAGCTGTATGGGACTGGGCAGCTGTATGGGTAGCTGTATGGGACTGGGTAGCTGTATGGGCAGCTGTATGGGACTGGGTAGCTGTATGGGCAGCTGTATGGGACTGGGCAGCTGTATGGGCCAATATATGGCCATTGGGTGAACACATAAAGACATACATTATTTAAGCTTCTTGGTCATCGTAGGAAGTACTCACACAGGGTAATGCACAGGGCAATAACGGTGAAGCTTTTAAAACAGTAATAATGATCTGAGATGCCTGAGGATAAGAGCACTTCACCCCTCTGACCAACACTACTTCACCTTAACAGTTTCTAACCTTGACAGCATACCTGAACTTGTTTTACAACCAATTTTACCAATCTGTGTCAAAATGGTAGGAGAGATGGAGACCCGCAAACGGTGGACAACGGAGTGGTCAAATCCAACATGGTACATACTGGTATTTGAAATGCTCATGACAGTTGGTCGCCTACATTCACGGACTGTTATTTTGTAGAAAAATATATATATTTTTTGTGACTTCATATGTATTCTAGCAAATACATGAGAATGGTCAAGAACTATTTGTGAAATGATTATACCATACCAATTTGAATGTATACATCTTTACATTTAAGTCTTACCCAGAGTGACCTCTCAAGGTAGCTAGGTAGGACAGTTATAGTCACAGTTATCGTCAGTCAAACTTTCCTCCATAAAGCTGCTGTCAGTAAAGTGGGTGACAGTAAGAACAGACACGTGTTCATGGCTGTTCCTATACATCAGGAGATGGACCAACATTAGGAGATGGAGGACAGTACAGCCCACAGTAATAACACTACTGACCACTGAGTGAATCGTACACTGTAATGTTCCTGTAGTGCTCGTTAGCGACCTGACGCAAATGTACCCAATGCATGTTTTTTGTTTTATGTCATTAACAGTGACAGCTAGTACTACACTAGCAGTAGTGTACTATATACGGAATAGGGTTCTATTTTTGGACTCACACCAAGTCGTTGATGAGTTAAGGCTCCCATTTCTCTAGAGCCATGAGAGTTGTAGGCGATAACATCGTTGTAATATCAGCTGTATACCATCTTTTAGTATACAGAGTATCTCTATCAGTAGAGATCTCCTGTTCTAATCTCCTGTTGGTCATCTATGAACATTTGAACATCTTGGCCATGTTCTGTTCTAATCTCCTGTTGGTCATCTATGAACATTTGAACATCTTGGCCATGTTCTGTTATAATCTCCACCCGGCACAGCCAGAAGAGGACTGGCCACCCCTCATAGCCTGGTTCCTCTCTAGGTTTCTTCCTAGGTTCCTGCCTTTCTAGGGAGTTTTTCCTAGCCACCGTGCTTCTACACCTGCATTGCTTGCTGTTAGGGGTTTTAGGCTGGGTTTCTGTACAGCACCTTGAGATATCAGCTGATGTACGAAGGGCTATATAAATACATTTGATTTGATTATTATCTAGATATTTTATTACCCATGAAAACCTCGCACTGATCACTTCTATTGCGTTAGCTTAAACTGCACTGACTCAGATGACAGACGATTGGTTAAAATAAGATGATAGATGGAGCTGTACTGATAGAATTGCAGCCTTTGATGTTATTGATCACACATTGTTAGTTATTTATCTAATAGAACCCAGGGAGTGTTCTTCAGTAGAAGCTTCTCTAACATCAGATGTGTACAGTACGGTGTCACTCAGGGCAGTTTGTTTTTGGGCCATTACTCTTCTCTATTTTTACAAATGATTTGCCACTTGTCTTACAAGAAGCTAAAATGACTACGTACGCTGCTGATTAAACACTCTACACATCAGCACCGACAGCCGGAGAGCTCACTGAGACTCTTAGCAAGGAGTTACAGCCAGTGTCAGAATGGGGAATTAACAATAAACTGGTCTTAAATATATCTAAAAACCAAAATAATTTTATTTGGTTTAAAGAGTTCTCTTAGACCTAAACCTCAATGGAAGTTGTGCATAATGGGTGTGACCATTGAACAAGTTGAAGAAACGGAAGTCCTAGGAGTAACATTGGATAGTCAGTTATCAAGGTCAAGTCCTATTGACAAAGTTGTTATGAAGATGAGGGAGACGTATGTCCATTATTAAAATATATTCTGTGTTTTTGACATAAAGATCAACAGTACTAGTTGTTCAGACTCTAGTCTTGTCCCATATTGATTACGGTGGTCGATACATGTTGTCTCTCTAATATAAACTGGCTGTGGTCGATACATGTTGTCTCTCTAATATAAACTGACTGTGGTCGATACATGTTGTCTCTCTAATATAAACTGACTGTGGTCGATACATGTTGTCTCTCTAATATAAACTGACTGTGGTCGATGCATGTTGTCTCTTTAATATAAACTGACTGTGGTCGATACATGTTGTCTCTCTAATATAAACTGACTGTGGTCGATACATGTTGTCTCTCTAATATAAACTGACTGTGGTCGATACATGTTGTCTCTCTAATATAAACTGACTGTGGTCGATACATGTTGTCTCTCTAATATAAACTGACTGTGGTCGATACATGTTGTCTCTCTAATATAAACTGACTGTGGTCGATACATGTTGTCTCTTTAATATAAACTGACTGTGGTCGATACATGTTTCTTTCATACGAATTTAATGCATCTAGTTTATTAGGTGAATGACGGTCAGATCCAGAATGAATCGTCGTAAGAATATTCCAGCAAAATTACCCATCAAATTGTCCAGATTTCACAAACATGCATTTTTTAGACTAGAAACTCTACAACTCAAAAAAAAGTCCACAACTTCTCCTCCGACACAAAATACTTATGTGGAACCACAAAGATAATGTTGTTAAAAAAGGGTATTTCTTATTTATCCCCAAGGGGTTTGAAATAAATATTATATTTGTGCTTTGATTTATCTAATAAAGAAGGGAATATACTCTCTCTTATAGGAAGGTCTTAGAAATATAGAACTTACCAAATAAATTATAAATAATTTAATTCTATATGCAAAGCAATGCCTTCATAAATTACTCAATTAATGGCATCCCATTAGTGTTTTGGAGAACACGTCACGATAGATGCACAATTTATGTTAGAAGGTTGCCCCCTGCTGGAAAACAAATGTAATTATACATTCTGAAGGGAACTCATTTCACTCCAAGAACAATATCCCTCCTAGAGGAAAGTTCTTCTGGAACGCATATATTACTGAAATCGCTTGAAATCGCTTTCTCCCTCTTAAATTGTGTATATCAAATAAAGTAAAATAAATTAACTTTAAAATCTTGCACAAAATATTCCCTTGTAAAATACCCTCGTAATGTTGGGGCGGCAGGTAGCCTGCTGGTTAGAGTGTAGAGGCGGCAGGTAGCCTAGTGGTTAGAGTGTAGAGGCGGCAGGTAGCCTAGTGGTTAGAGTGTAGAGGTGGCAGGTATCCTGCTGGTTAGAGTGTAGAGGTGGCAGGTAGCCTACTGGTTAGAGTGTAGAGGTGGCAGGTAGCCTAGTGGATAGAGTGTAGAGGCGGCAGGTATCCTACTGGTTAGAGTGTAGGGGCGGCAGGTATCCTACTGGTTAGAGTGTAGGGGCGGCAGGTAGCCTAGTGGTTAGAGTGTAGGGACGGCAGGTAGCCTAGTGGATAGAGTGTAGGGGCGGCAGGTAGCCTAGTGGATAGAGTGTAGGGGCGGCAGGTATCCTACTGGTTAGAGTGTAGGGGCGGCAGGTATCCTACTGGTTAGAGTGTAGGGGCGGCAGGTAGCCTAGTGGTTAGAGTGTAGGGACGGCAGGTAGCCTAGTGGATAGAGTGTAGGGGCGGCAGGTAGCCTAGTGGATAGAGTGTAGGGGCGGCAGGTATCCTACTGGTTAGAGTGTAGGGGCGGCAGGTATCCTACTGGTTAGAGTGTAGGGGCGGCAGGTATCCTACTGGTTAGAGTGTAGGGGCGGCAGGTATCCTACTGGTTAGAGTGTAGGGGCGGCAGGTATCCTGCTGGTTAGAGTGTAGAGGCGGCAGGTATCCTGCTAGTGGTTAGAGTGTAGGGGCGGCAGGTAGCCTAGTGGTTAGAGTGTAGGGGCGGCAGGTAGCCTAGTGGTTAGAGTGTTGAGGCGGCAGGTAGCCTAGTGGTTAGAGTGTAGGGGTGGCAGGTATCCTACTGGTTAGAGTGTAGGGGCGGCAGGTATCCTACTGGTTAGAGTGTAGAGGCGGTAGGTAGCCTAGTGGTTAGAGTGTAGAGGCGGCAGGGTAGCCTAGTGGTTAGAGTGTAGAGGTGGCAGGTAGCCTAGTGGTTAGAGTGTAGAGGCGGCAGGTAGCCTAGTGGTTAGAGTGTAGAGGTGGCAGGTATCCTGCTGGTTAGAGTGTAGAGGTGGCAGGTAGCCTACTGGTTAGAGTGTAGAGGTGGCAGGTAGCCTAGTGGATAGAGTGTAGGGGCGGCAGGTAGCCTAGTGGATAGAGTGTAGGGGCGGCAGGTATCCTACTGGTTAGAGTGTAGGGGCGGCAGGTATCCTACTGGTTAGAGTGTAGGGGCGGCAGGTATCCTACTGGTTAGAGTGTAGGGGCGGCAGGTATCCTACTGGTTAGAGTGTAGGGGCGGCAGGTATCCTGCTGGTTAGAGTGTAGATGCGGCAGGTATCCTGCTAGTGGTTAGAGTGTAGGGGCGGCAGGTAGCCTAGTGGTTAGAGTGTAGGGGCGGCAGGTAGCCTAGTGGTTAGAGTGTTGAGGCGGCAGGTAGCCTAGTGGTTAGAGTGTAGGGGTGGCAGGTATCCTACTGGTTAGAGTGTAGGGGCGGCAGGTATCCTACTGGTTAGAGTGTAGAGGCGGCAGGTATCCTGCTGGTTAGAGTGTAGATGCGGCAGGTATCCTGCTAGTGGTTAGAGTGTAGGGGCGGCAGGTAGCCTAGTGGTTAGAGTGTAGGGGCGGCAGGTAGCCTAGTGGTTAGAGTGTTGAGGCGGCAGGTAGCCTAGTGGTTAGAGTGTAGGGGTGGCAGGTATCCTACTGGTTAGAGTGTAGGGGCGGCAGGTATCCTACTGGTTAGAGTGTAGAGGCGGCAGGTAGCCTAGTGGTTAGAGTGTAGGGATGGCAGGTATCCTACTGGTTAGAGTGTAGAGGTGGCAGGTATCCTACTGGTTAGAGTGTAGAGGTGGCAGGTAGCCTAGTGGTTAGTGTGTAGAGGCGGCATGTAGCCTAGTGGTTAGAGTGTAGGGGCGGCAGGTATACTGCTGGTTAGAGCATTGGGCCAGTAAGCGGAAGGTTGTTAGACCTGACAAGGTACAAATCTGTCGTTCTGCTCCTGAACAGGCAGTTAACCCACTGTTCCTAGGCCGTCATTGAAAATAAGAATTTGTTCTTAACTGACTTGCCTAGTTAAATAAAGATCAATAATGTGAACATATGCCTTTTCTGTGATAATAAATTATAGAAATGTGTTATTGTGGAGTGAGGTAAGTGGTTAAATGTTTTATTTCATAAAGACCCATGTATTTACAATGAAAGATGTAATATGATGTTATTCAAATGAAAACAAAGCTACTGAAATCATTAATTTATTAATTCTCTCTGGGTAAATTTTACATACACAAAAACAAGTATTTGAAATCGGTCACCAAATGCAATATATTTTTACTTGAAATCAAATATGTTATTAAATGTATTAATAACAAAATAAAAATGTATTCTTACAACTTTTTATTGATTTACTTTAATGTTATTTTATGTCTCAAGAGAAAAAATATTTGTGATGTCCTTGTTTATTTGTTATTGTATAGTAATTTATGAAATGTTATTTTTTAATTTTTTATTTAAATGATAAAAGTCCCCTTGTCAAAACGCCAGGGTGAGTCTACAAAACACAGCCCTTATGTGAAGGGTTTCAAAATCCCATATGGGAAAAATGAATGGTGGAAAAATGAATGGAACCATTTGCCTGTTTGACAACTAGGTTTTATGGGGCTCTGTGGGAGCAATTTAATCATAGTGGGCAGAACAAGTAAGGAAGTGCACGCGCGCAATAAGTCAATAAGTAAATTCGCCCTTACACTCCTTCTAAACAATGCAAAATAAACAAAATAAACTTTGGCAAACAAAACTTTAGAGTAGTAAGACGTATAAATGCATCAGATACCATTAATAACAAGGGTTATATGAGTCTTATATGGTGAGCTACCGAGTGGCTAGGACAGGCAAGTCCCATACTATTGTGGAGGACTTCATTCATCCTGCTGCCGTGGATATGGCTGGGACAATGCTGGGGGGAAAAGGCCCAAAAAAACTATACAGACAATGTCTTCATCAAACAACACTGTTTCACGACGCATCAGTGACATGGCAGGAGATGTTTTGAAACATCTGGATGAGTCAACAGACGTGGCGGGCCTGGCACAGCTCCTGGTATATGTCCTTTACGTTTATGTGGGGTCAATTAAGGAAGACATCCTCTTCTGCAAACCATTGGAAACCAGGACAACAGGAGAGGATATTCTTAAAGTACTGAACAGCTTTGTGACATCAAATGGACTTTGGTGGTAAAGATGTGTTGGTATCTGTACTGATGGTGTAAAAGACATGACAGGGAGACCTAGTGGAGTGGTAACGCACATGCAAGCAGTTGCTCCCGACGCCACTTGGGTCACTGCAGCATCCACCTAGAGGCTCTTGGGTACACTGCAGCATCCACCAAGAGGCTCTTGGGTCACTGCAGCATCCACCTAGAGGCTCTTGGGTACACTGCAGCATCCACCTAGAGGCTCTTGGGTACACTGCAGCATCCACCTAGAGGCTCTTGGGTACACTGCAGCATCCACCAAGAGGCTCTTGGGTACACTGCAGCATCCACCAAGAGGCTCTTGGGTACACTGCAGCATCCACCAAGAGGCTCTTGGGTCACTGCAGCATCCACCAAGAGGCTCTTGGGTACACTGCAGCATCCACCTAGAGGCTCTTGGGTACACTGCAGCATCCACCAAGAGGCTCTTGGGTACACTGCAGCATCCACCAAGAGGCTCTTGGGTACACTGCAGCATCCACCAAGAGACTCTTGGGTACACTGCAGAATCAACCTAGAGGCTCTTGGGTACACTGCAGCATCCACCTAGAGGCTCTTGGGTACACTGCAGCATCCTCCTAGAGGCTCTTGGGTACACTGCAGAATCAACCTAGAGGCTCTTGGGTACACTGCAGCATCCACCTAGAGGCTCTTGGGTACACTGCAGAATCAACCTAGAGGCTCTTGGGTACACTGCAGCATCCACCTAGAGGCTCTTGGGTACACTGCAGCATCCACCAAGAGGCTCTTGGGTACACTGCAGCATCCACCAAGAGACTCTTGGGTACACTGCAGAATCAACCTAGAGGCTCTTGGGTACACTGCAGCATCCACCTAGAGGCTCTTGGGTACACTGCAGCATCCTCCTAGAGGCTCTTGGGTACACTGCAGAATCAACCTAGAGGCTCTTGGGTACACTGCAGCATCCACCTAGAGGCTCTTGGGTACACTGCAGAATCAACCTAGAGGCTCTTGGGTACACTGCAGAATCAACCTAGAGGCTCTTGGGTACACTGCAGCATCCACAGAGAGGCTCTTGCTGCCAAGGGAATGCCTGACAGCTTGAAAGATGTTTTGGACACTACAGTGAAAATGGTTCACTTTGTTAAAGCAAGGCCCCTGAACTCTTGTGTATTTTCTGCACTATGCAATGATAAGGGCAGTGACCATGTAACACTTTTACAACATACAGAAGTGTGCTGGTTATCAGGGGGGAAAATATTGACCATTTATGTTAAATTGAGAGACGAGCTTAAAGTTTTCTTTACTGACCATTTTCACTTGTCTGACTGCCTGCATGATGACAAGTTTCTCACACGACTGGCCTATCTGGGTGATGTTTTTTCTCGCCTGAATGATCTGAATCTAGGATTACAGGGACTCTCCAACTATATTCAATGTGCGGGACAAAATTGAGGTTGGAGCCCCTCTCTGTCTGCATTAACAAGGACAACACACAGGTCTTTCCATCATTGTATGATTTTTTTGTGTGCAAATGAACTCAAGCTTACAGACAATGTCAAATGTGATATAGCGAAGCACCGGAGTGAGTTGGGTGAGCAATTACGCAGGTACTTTCCTGAAACGGATGACACGAACAACTGGATTCGTTATCCCTTTCATGCCCTGCCTCCAGTCCACTTACCGATATCGAAATTGCAACAAGCGGTTCTGTGAAAATTGAATTTAATCAGAAGCCACTGACAGATTTCTGGATAGGGCTGCGCTCAGAGTATCCTGCCTTGGAAAATCGCGCTGTTAAGACACTGATGCTCTTTACAACCACGTACCTAAGTGAGAGTGGATTCTCGGAGTGGTGTAAAGCTCACTGCCACTGAACTCCGGAGTGATGAATCACGCTTTACCATTTGGCAGTCAGACAGACTAATCTGGGTTTGACGGATGCCAGGAAAACGCTAGTGCCCGAATGCATAGTGCTAACTGTAAAGTTTGGTGGCGGAGGAATAATGGTCTGGGGCTGTTTTCATGGTTTGGGCCCCTTAGTTCCAGTGAAGGGAAATCTTAATGACTACAGCATACAATGACAGTCTATATGATTCTGTGCTTCTAACTTTGTGGCAACAGTTTGGGGAAGGCCCTTTCCTGTTTCAGCGTGACGATGCACAAAGTACATACAGATATGGTTTGTTGAATTCGGTGTGGAAGAACTTGACTGGCCTGCACAGAGTCCTGACCTCAACCCCATCGAACACCTTTGGGATGAATTGGAACGCAGACTGCGAGCCAGGCCTAATCGCCCAACATCAGTGTTCCCGACCTCACTAATGCTCTTGTGGCTGAATAGAAGCAAGTCCCCAGCAACAATGTTCCAACATCTAGTGGAAAGCCTTCCCAGAAGAGTGGAGGATGTTATAGCAGCAATGTTCCAACATCTAGTGGAAAGTCTTCCCAGAAGAGTGGAGACTGTTATAGCAGCACTGTTCCAACATCTAGTGGAAAGCCTTCCCAGAAGAGCGGAGGCTGTTATAGCAGCAATGTTCCAACATCTAGTGGAAAGCCTTCCCAGAAGAGTGGAGGCTGTTATAGCAGCAAAGGGAGGGACCAACTCAATATTAATGCCCACAATTTTGGAATGAGATGTTCGATGAGCACGTGTCCACATACCTTTGGCCATGTAGTGTAGCTACTAGAACTAACCAGTTACAGTTATGTAGTAGTGTACCGTTTGGAAGCAGTCACACCTGCTAATACATTCAGAAAAACAAAATCTTACCTTGAATTGGAAGAGTTACGGTGTTGGATAACCATAGCCAGCTAGCTAACATAGCATCCCGCTCTGTTGGATAACCATAGACAGCTAGCTAACATAGCATCCCGCTCTGTTGGATAACCATAGCCAGCTAGCTAACATAGCATCCCGCTCTGTTGGATAACCATAGCTAGCTAGCTAACATAGCATCCCGCTCTGTTGGATAACCATAGCCAGCTAGCTAACATAGCATCCCGCTCTGTTGGATAACCATAGCTAGCTGGCTAACATAGCATCCCGCTCTGTTGGATAACCATAGACAGCTAGCTAACATAGCATCCCTCTCTGTTGGATAGTCATAGACAGCTAGCTAACAAAGCATCCCTCTCTGTTGGATAGCCATAGCCAGCTAGCTAACATAGCATCCCTCTCTGTTGGATAGCCATAGCCAGCTAGCTAACATAGCATCCCTCTCTGTTGGATAGCCAGCTAGCTAACATAGCTTCCCTCTCTGTTGGATAGCCAGCTAGCTAACATAGCATCCCTCTCTGTTTGAGCAGGGTGTTTCAGGAGGCTAATCTAGTGAAAGTTTAATAACATACAACCAAATATAGCTAGCTTTCTCTCCCTCCTTAATTTAGGAAGAAATGAATTTGTTCAAAACTTTTCAACTATTATCTTTCTCTCTCTTTGAGTCAACTACTCGCCACATTTTATGCACTGCAGTGCTAGCTAGCTGTATGCTTTCAGTACTGGATTCATTCTCTGATCCTTTGATTGGGTGGATATGTCAGTTCATGCTACAAAAGCTCTGATCGGTTGGTGGACGTCCTCCGGAAGTTGTCATAATTACTGTGTAAGTCTATGGAAGGGGGTGAGATCCATGAGCCTCATAGGTTTTATATTGCAGTCAATGTACCCAGAGGAGGACGGAAGCTAGCTGTCCTCCAGCTACACCATGGTGCTACCCTACAGAGTGCTGTTGAGGCTACTGTTGACCTTCATTACAAAACGTTGTGCTTTAATCAATTACTTGGTGGCATGTAAATATATTTAGTATAGTTTCATCTAAAAAGGATAACTTTGTTTTACAATTTTTTTTTCTTTTTCTGAAATTCCCTGAGGATGGTCCTCCCCTTCCTCCTCTGAGGAGCCTCCACTGCTGTCTATTATATGTAATAGGTGTGTGAAATACAGAAAATAACATTCCTTATGTAACGTGTTTCGTTGTTGTTCTTTGATAAGCCTCTCTCTCACATTGTGACTATTGTCTTCTCCTCAGCTGTGGTGTGCCTGGAGGCGTGTAGTGGTGGTGTGTTTGCTGAATTCCGCCCCTTGTCTCTAATTCACCATATCATCTCAGTAGCAGGCTGGTGGGTGATTGAGAACAGGACCAGAGTACTGGGTGGCGAGAAACTTCTGAGTACGTCTCCACACACACACACACCACAAAACACACAGGATACACACACACCTACCGTGTGACAATTCAGTCCCTTTCAAAAATCCTATTTTCCCTAACTCTAACTCTAAACCTAACCTTAACCCTAAAACTAACCCTAGCTCCTAAACATAATTCTAACACTAATTCTAACCTTTGACCTAGTGGGGAGTAACGGATTACATGTAAGGGAACAAAACAAACAAAACGGTAACTGTTACGTTACCAGCTAAAATATTATAATCAGATTACAGATATAACTAACCCGTTACGTTACCAGCTAAAATATTAGTGGTTAGAGTGTAGAGGAGGCAGGGTAGCCTAGTGGTTAGAGCGTTGGACTAGTAACCGGAAGGTTGCAAGTTCAAATCCCCGAGCTGACAAGGTACAAATCTGTCATTCTGCCCCTGAACAGGCAGTTAACCCACTGTTCCCAGGCCGTCATTGAAAATAAGAATTTGTTCTTAACTGACTTGCCTGGTTAAATAAAGGTAAATAATAATGTGAGTCATGTTCATATTTCACAACCTCCGCAGGCTCCACCAGCCAGAGAATTAACTATATACACTGTTCAAAAAAAATAAAGGGAACACTAAAATAACACATCCTAATTCTGAATGAATTAAATATTCTCATTAAATACTTTTTTTTTCTTTCTTTTTTCTCAACAAAATCACACAAAAATGATCAATGGAAATCAAATTTATCAACCCATGGAGGTCTGGATTTGGAGTCACTCAAAATTAAAGTGGAAAACCACACTACAGGCTGATCCAACTTTGATTTAATGTCCTTAAAACAAGTCAAAATGAGGCTCAGTAGTGTGTGTGGCCTCCACGTGCCTGTATGACCTCCCTACAACGCCTGGGCGTGCTCCTGATGAGGTGGCGGATGGTCTCCTGAGGGATCTCCTCCCAGACCTGGACTAAAGCATTCGCCAACTCCTGGACAGTCTGTGGTGCAACGTGGCGTTGGTGGATGGAGCGAGACATGATGTCCCAGATGTGCTCAATTGGATTCAGGTCTGGGGAACGGGCAGGCCTGTCCATAGCATCAATGCCTTTCTCTTGCAGGAACTGCTGACACACTCCAGCCACATGAGGTCTAGCATTGTCTTGCATTAGGAGGAACCCAGGGCCAACCGCACCAGCATATGGTCTCACAAGGGGTCTGAGGATCTCATCTCGGTACCTAATGGCAGTCAGGCTACATCTGGCGAGCACATGGAGGGCTGTGCGGCCCCCCAAAGAAATGCCACCCCACACCATGACTGACCCACCACCAAACCGGTCATGCTGGAGGATGTTGCAGGCAGCAGAACAATCTCCACGGCGTCTCCAGACTCTGTCACATGTGCTCAGTGTGAACCTGCTTTCATCTGTGAAGAGCACAGGGCGCCAGTGGCGAATTTGCCAATCTTGGTGTTCTCTGGCAAATGCCAAATGTCCTGCACGGTGTTGGGCTGTAAGCTCAACCTCCACCTGTGAACGTCGGGCCCTCATACCACCCTCATGGAGTCTGTTTCTGACCATTTGAGCAGACACATGCACATTTGTGGCCTGCTGGAGGTCATTTTGCAGGGCTCTGGCAGTGCTCCTCCTTGCACAAAGGAGGTAGCGGTCCTGCTGCTGGGTTGTTGCCCTCTTCCGGCCTCCTCCACATCTCCTGATGTACTGGCCTGTCTCCTGGTAGCGTCTCCATGCTCTGGACACTACACTGACAGACACAGCAAACCTTCTTGCCACAGCTCGCATTGATGTGCCATCCTGGATGAGCTGCACTACCTGAGCCACTTGTGTGGGTTGTAGACTCCATCTCATGCTTCCACTAGAGTGAAAGCACCGCCAGCATTCAAAAGTGACCAAAACATCAGCCAGGAAGCATAGGAACTGAGAAGTGGTCTGTGGTCACCACCTGCAGAACCACTTCTTTATTGGGGGAGTCTTGCTAATTACCTATAATTTCCACCTGTTGTCTATTCCATTTGCACAACAGCATGTGAAATTTATTGTCAATCAGTGTTGCTTCCTAAGTGGACAGTTTGATTTCACAGAAGTGTGATTGACTCGGAGTTACATTGTGTTGTTTAAGTGTTCCCTTTATTTTTTGAGCAGTGTATATATATATATTTATTAAATATAACCATTAATTCTTGAAGAATGTTACTTTTATAAATGCTTCATGAGTTTAGTTCAACTGTCACACTCCCATCAGAACCCAAAATCATGGATGGTCAGTCCTGTATAGCCTCATAACATGGTTATAACTATAATGTTGATATCATGGATGGTCAGTCCTGTATAGCCTCATAACATGGTTATAACTATAATGTTGATATCATGGATGGTCAGTCCTGTATAGCCTCATAACATGGTTATAACTATAATGTTGATATCGTGGATGGTCAGTCCTGTATAGCCTCATAACATGGTTATAACTATAATGTTGATATCATGGATGGTCAGTCCTGTATAGCCTCATAACATGGTTATAACTATAATGTTGATATCATGGATGGTCAGTCCTGTATAGCCTCATAACATGGTTATAACTATAATGTTGATATCATGGATGGTCAGTCCTGTATAGCCTCATAACATGGTTATAACTATAATGTTGATATCATGGATGGTCAGTCCTGTATAGCCTCATAACATGGTTATAACTATAATGTTGATATCATGGATGGTCAGTCCTGTATAGCCTCATAACATGGTTATAACTATAATGTTGATATCGTGGATGGTCAGGCCTTGCGTCCATCTCTATCTATTAATCTGAGGCCCTTCCCTCAGCTTTTTACCAAAACAGATTTTCCCTTTAAACAGCTGCATATTATCAAGATATCAAAGTGTCACCAACTAAAAAGTAAACAATATATTCCTGTCGTAAATGCAGAATATGGTATTGATTTTCCCAATAGTCCTTGTCAGAAGTGCTCAAAGCCATTCCATGAGCTCAGCGTTCATTTTTCAACTGGAATCAATGAGCCCAGTCAGTCCTCCATGACAACACAATCATAAACAACAGTCAGTCCTCCATGACAACACAATCATAAACAATCAGTCCTCCATGACAACACAATCATAAACAATCAGTCCTCCATGACAACACAATCATAAACAACAATCAGTCCTCCATGACAACACAATCATAAACAACAATCAGTCCTCCATGACAACACAATCATAAACAACAATCAGTCCTCCATGACAACACAATCATAAACAACAATCTGTCCTCCATGACAACACAATCATAAACAACAATCAGTCCTCCATGACAACACAATCATAAACAACAATCAGTCCTCCATGACAACACAATCATAAACAACAATCTGTCCTCCATGACAACACAATCATAAACAACAATCAGTCCTCCATGACAACACAATCATAAACAACAATCAGTCCTCCATGACAACACAATCATAAACAACAATCGGTCCTCCATGACAACACAATCATAAACAACAATCAGTCCTCCATGACAACACAATCATAAACAACCATCAGTCCTCCGTGACAACACAATCATAAACAACAATCAGTCCTCCATGACAACCAATCATAAACAACAATCAGTCCTCCATGACAACACAATCATAAACAACAATCTGTCCTCCATGACAACACAATCATAAACAACAATCAGTCCTCCATGACAACACAATCATAAACAACCATCAGTCCTCCGTGACAACACAATCATAAACAACAATCAGTCCTCCATGACAACCAATCATAAACAACAATCAGTCCTCCATGACAACACAATCATAAACAACAATCTGTCCTCCATGACAACACAATCATAAACAACAATCAGTCCTCCATGACAACACAATCATAAACAACAATCAGTCCTCCATGACAACACAATCATAAACAACAATCTGTCCTCCATGACAACACAATCATAAACAACAATCTGTCCTCCATGACAACACAATCATAAACAACCATCAGTCCTCCATGACAACACAATCATAAACAACAATCTGTCCTCCATGACAACACAATCATAAACAACAATCTGTCCTCCATGACAACACAATCATAAACAACAATCGATCCTCCATGACAACACAATCATAAACAACCATCAGTCCTCCATGACAACACAATCATAAACAACAATCTGTCCTCCATGACAACACAATCATAAACAACAGAGTAGGCTAATAAGTCCTTAGTTTTGGGGTCATGCTCAGGTAAAACTATTTAGATAATCTATACTTCCATATATCCAGGTCCTGTTCTTGAAGGTCAAGGGGTATAACATTTATAGGAATGACTGGAAATCTGATAGACTTTGGTTTTTAATTGTAAAAATATAATTTAAATGTATTATTATGTTGTAGAAAGCGATGGGTTAGAAGAAGTCTACATAACCAACCCATTATGTAACATTTAACATCCATATATGGCCAGCTATGTAAACTTTAACATTGATTTATGAAATGAAAATATTTTTGGTCTTCTTCTAAGAGGAAAGTAAGGGGAAAGTAATCTAAAAGTAACTGAATGTAATCAGATTACATTAGACTACAATTACGAGTAATTGTAATGGATTACATTTAGAAGGTAACCTACCCTACCCTGCCAGATGGTCACATGTTTGTTTGTTTACTATTCTTGTGGGGACTTCTGGTACAGTATAGTTAAACACACACACACACACACACCACTTAGTATGGGCCTTTTTTTTACAATAGAACAATTGTCTGTCATGAAATACGTGTTCTGATTCCTCAACCAACACCAGCTGACGTAGAGAAGCTGCTGCTACTGTAGATCAATCTGGAAAGAAGGTCGTAAAGAACAGTATTTGGGGTTTGCTTTACAGGGAGAATATGGTTGGGCGAGGATCGTGACCTGTGCTCACAAAGGAAGGAAAGGCAACATGTACAACCTGGCTATGAGGAAGACCGTTGCCTCTCAGAATCCCATTGTGACAAAAGAGGAAGGAGTGACAACACGTACAACCTGGCTATGAGGAAGACCGTTGCCTCACAGAATCCCATTGTGACATAAGAGGAAGGAATGACAACACTATTAGCTTCTAGACCTGTCAATCAAAAGCCTTAGAGGCATATCCCTGAACATATATTGTCTTCCTTAATGAAGGAATGAACCAAGTCCTATATTTCTTACCAGTTCCATCTACAAGTCAACGATGTCATTACGAAACAGTTGTGCCTGCCGGCTGACCTGATATTTTTTGGGACATTTCTGAATGTTAATATTGAAGAATATGTCAAGAGATACTACTGTCCATTCAATTCAGTGTAAACATACCATATGAATGCCAGCACTGACAGCACTGAAACACTCTCAGAGACATGTTACTGAACTCATTCTGCATTGGGATGTTTGACTGCTGTTAGCAAATGTCATATAAGAATGAACAATGATTTTGCCTTTTCATTTGTTCAGTGAAATATCAAATTGGTGAAGCAGGTAACTGTGACTTTAAAGCTGTTCATTGGTCCTCTCAAGAAATTGTTAGGATAATCTGGTTCCTTATGCTCTTCATAGATTGGCTAGCTAGTTAATCTGAGAGCCCAGTCCTGATGCCACATTATAATTAGGAATCATTATTATGTGATGACAGTGTAAATGAAGGCTGTATTATATGATTTTAACCCCAACGTGACAAGAATGTTGTTGTAATCATAGTTATATAATTCAGTGCTTTGCTGTCTGGCTTTACAGGAAGTATTCAATAACACCTATTTCAGTCATCTAGAGAAATCTCCAATCAATAAAGACCCTCTTTAGAGACTCATTGTCAAGAATTACACATGGAATTATATTATTGAATGAGCCCCGTGGCTATTCCATGGGTCAAGGACAACAGAATCAACTACATCTACCCCCCACCCCCTCCTCCACCCCCATCCAACTGCGAAAGCGTAAATGGGGACCTATTGCAAAACAGCGTCTTGCAGATCGCTCAGCTGTCAACAGTCCACTCGACTGCTTGCTCAGGGAGACAAGGTTATCGGTCGCCGTTCAGATCTTTGAATAAAAAAAACAAAAAAAACATAGTTATTTCTCTACAATTGTTCACCAATGCGATGAAAACGCCACGAAGACATTGTGATATTTAGGTTTGAAAAAAAAAGAAATAAAGAGACGATGCCTGAAACGCCGCCGCTCCACCAGTGCGCCTCTATTGCAGGCCATCTGAAAACCATAACAATAGAGATATGATGCCGGCCTTGAACGTCGTATGCAGCGCCGTTATTGTCCTGTTCGGAGCGGTTTGCAGCGTTTTCATATTCTGTGAGTATCTGATTTATTACGCCGCGATATTACAGTGTGGTTGGCCAGGGATCGACCATGGTGCGCCGGCGGCTGAGAAGAGCGCAGACGGGCAACCAAATGCGGAGGTTCTCCGCGCTATGGTGCTTTCAGACACGCACCTCCTCGGCGCTGTCGGAGGGCACTGGTTCGACAAACTGCGAAGGTAATTGATCCTGATAAATAGATCTAACTAAGCATTTTGTGAAAATAATTGTATGTTTTGCATATACTCTGTTAGCGAGTTTCTATTATACAAGGGAATGCATGAGATGCGTGTACGGTGGTTCTTCCGCTCCCCGACTCTCCTTATCAGCCAATATCCACGCTGTCTCCAAGAAGATGAGTTGAGTCGTCAACAATCACAACAGAGCGGGTAATGCATGGTGCACTGAGCTGACAGTGTGTCGGTCTGTCTCTGTGCCACCCAGAGAATGGCAGATGGAACGGGCTTTCCAGACCGCGCTGGCACTGCTCCGACCCGAGGTCGTTTTTATTCTGGGAGATGTGTTCGACGAGGGGAAGTGGAGCTCTCCAAAGGTATGTGCCCATAAAAGCCCGTTAATACAGGGTACACAGCAGCGAATTCTTGGAGTTGTCCATATTGAGATTCGAACCTGCAACTTAGTCTTAGCAATTATGCAAAGAGGTACAAACCTGTTGATGCGGCGTCGATGTTATTCAAGCGACAGTAGGCAACACTGAACAGGTCTATGTAATAGTCCTATAGACCGACTGTATTTATTCCTCTTCCTATATAATAGTCCACTTGGTCTTATTCCCTCCACAGAACTGGGAGGATGATGTTTGTCGTTTTCAGAAGATGTTCAGACATCCCAGTGACACAGAGCTGGTAGTTCTGGTTGGAAACCACGACATCGGCTTCCACTACGAGTAGGTTAATATCCATCAGCATGAAGCTGTAGACTCTATACTGTACATACCGTATACTGCAGACTCTATACTGTACATAGCGTATACTGCAGACTCTATACTGTACATAGCGTATACTGCAGACTCTATACTGTACATAGCGTATACTGCAGACTCCATACTGTACATAGCGTACACTGCAGACTATATACTGTACATACCGTATACTGCAGACGCTATACTGTACATACCGTACACTGCAGACTATATACTGTACATACCGTATACTGCACATACCGTATACTGTAGACTCTATACTGTACATACCGTATACTGCAAACTCTACGCTACATACCGTATACTGCAAACTCTACTCTACATACCGTATACTGCAGACTCTATACCCTACATACCGTATACTGCAGTCTCTATACTGTACATACCGTACACTGCAGTCTATACTGTACATACCGTATACAGCAGACTATATACTCTACATACCATATACTGCAGACTATATACTGTACATACCGTATACTGCAGTCTCTATACTCTACATACCGTATACAGCAGTATCTATACTGTACATACCGTATACTGCAGTCTCTATACTGTACATACCGTATACTGCAGTCTCTATACTGTACATACCGTATACTGCAGTCTCTATACTGTACATACCGTATACTGCAGTCTCTATACTGTACATACCGTACACTGCATACTCTATACTCTACATACCGTATACAGCAGACTCTATACTGTACATACCGTATACTGCAGACTCTATACTGGACATACCGTATACAGCAGACTATATACTCTACATACCGTACACTGCAGACTCTATACTGCACATACCGTATACTGCAGACTCTATGCTGTACATACCGTATACTGCAGTCTCTATACTGTACATACCGTATACTGCAGTCTCTATACTGTACATACCGTATACTGCAGTCTCTATACTGTACATACCGTATACTGCAGTCTCTATACTGTACATACCGTATACTGCAGTCTCTATACTGTACATACCATACACTGCATACTCTATACTCTACATACCGTATACAGCAGACTCTATACTGTACATACCGTATACTGCAGACTCTATACTGTACATACCGTATACTGCAGTCTCTATACTGTACATACCGTATACTGCAGTCTCTATACTGTACATACCGTATACTGCAGTCTCTATACTGTACATACCGTACACTGCATACTCTATACTCTACATACCGTATACAGCAGACTCTATACTGTACATACCGTATACTGCAGACTCTATACTGGACATACCGTATACAGCAGACTATATACTCTACATACCGTACACTGCAGACTCTATACTGCACATACCGTATACTGCAGACTCTATGCTGTACATACCGTATACTGCAGTCTCTATACTGTACATACCGTACACTGCATACTCTATACTCTACATACCGTATACAGCAGACTCTATACTGTACATACCGTATACTGCAGACTCTATACTGTACATACCGTATACTGCAGTCTCTATACTGTACATACCGTATACTGCAGTCTCTATACTGTACATACCGTATACTGCAGTCTCTATACTGTACATACCGTATACTGCAGTCTCTATACTGTACATACCGTACACTGCATACTCTATACTCTACATACCGTATACAGCAGACTCTATACTGGACATACCGTATACAGCAGACTATATACTCTACATACCGTATACAGCAGACTCTATACTGCACATACCGTATACTGCAGACTCTATACTGTACATACTGTATACTGCAGTCTCTATACTGTACATACCGTACACTGCATACTCTATACTGCACATACCGTATACTGCAGACTCTATACTGTACATACCGTATACTGCAGACTCTATACTGTACATACCGTATACTGCAGACTCTATACTCTACATACCGTATACTGCAGACTCTATACTGCACATACCGTATACTGCAGACTCTATACAGTACATACCATATACTGCAGACTCTATACTCTACATACCGTATACTGCACATACCGTATACTGCAGACTCTATGCTGCACATACCGTATGCTGTACATACCGTATACTGCACATACCGTATACTGCAGACTCTATGCTGTACATACCGTATACTGCACTCTATACTCTACATACCGTATACTGTACATACCATATACTGCAGCCTCCTGTACATACCGTATACTGCAGACTCTATACTGTACATACTGTATACTGCAGTCTCTATACTGTACATACCGTACACTGCATACTCTATACTCTACATACTGTATACTGCACATACCGTATACTGCAGACTCTATGCTGCACATACCGTATGCTGTACATACCGTATACTGCACATACCGTATACAGCAGACTCTATACTCTACATACCGTATACAGCAGACTATACTCTACATACCGTATACTGCAGACTCTATACTGTACATACCGTATACAACAGACTATATACTCTACATACCGTACACTGCAGACTATACTGCACATACCGTATACTGCAGACTCTATACTGTACATACCGTATACTGCAGACTCTATACTGTACATACCGTATACTGCAGACTCTATACTGTACATACCGTATACTGCAGACTCTATACTCTACATACCGTATACTGCAGACTCTATACTGCACATACCGTATACTGCAGACTCTATACAGTACATACCATATACTGCAGACTCTATACTCTACATACCGTATACTGCACATACCGTATACTGCAGACTCTATGCTGCACATACCGTATGCTGTACATACTGTATACTGCACATACCGTATACTGCAGACTCTATGCTGTACATACCGTATACTGCACTCTATACTCTACATACCGTATACTGTACATACCGTATACTGCAGCCTCCTGTACATACCGTATACTGCAGACTCTATACTGTACATACTGTATACTGCAGTCTCTATACTGTACATACCGTACACTGCATACTCTATACTCTACATACCGTATACTGCACATACCGTATACTGCAGACTCTATGCTGCACATACCGTATGCTGTACATACCGTATACTGCACATACCGTATACAGCAGACTCTATACTCTACATACCGTATACAGCAGACTATACTCTACATACCGTATACTGCAGACTCTATACTGTACATACCGTATACAACAGACTATATACTCTACATACCGTACACTGCAGACTCTATACTGCACATACCGTATACTGCAGACTCTATACTGTACATACCGTATACTGCAGACTCTATACTGTACATACCGTATACTGCAGACTCTATACTCTACATACCGTATACTGCAGACTCTATACTGCACATACCGTATACTGCAGACTCTATACAGTACATACCATATACTGCAGACTCTATACTCTACATACCGTATACTGCACATACCGTATACTGCAGACTCTATGCTGCACATACCGTATGCTGTACATACTGTATACTGCACATACCGTATACTGCAGACTCTATGCTGTACATACCGTATACTGCAGACTCTATACTGTACATACCGTATACTGCAGACTCTATACTCTACATACCGTATACTGCAGACTCTATACTGCACATACCGTATACTGCAGACTCTATACAGTACATACCATATACTGCAGACTCTATACTCTACATACCGTATACTGCAGACTCTATGCTGCACATACCGTATGCTGTACATACCATATACTGCACATACCGTATACTGCAGACTCTATGCTGTACATACCGTATACTGCACTCTATACTCTACATACCGTATACTGTACATACCGTATACTGCAGACTCCTGTACATACCGTATACTGCAGACTCTATACTGTACATACTGTATACTGCAGTCTCTATACTGTACATACCGTACACTGCATACTCTATACTCTACATACCATATACAACAGACTATATACTCTACATACCGTACACTGCAGACTCTATACTGCACATACCGTATACTGCAGACTCTATACTGTACATACCGTATACTGCAGTCTCTATACTGTACATACCGTACACTGCATACTCTATACTCTACATACCGTATACTGCACATACCGTATACTGCAGACTCTATGCTGCACATACCGTATGCTGTACATACCGTATACTGCACTTTATACTCTACATACCGTATACTGCAGCCTCCTGTACATACCGTATACTGCAGACTCCTGTACATACCGTATACTGCAGACTCTATACTGTACATACTGTATACTGCAGACTCCTGTACATACCATATACTGCAGCCTCCTGTACATACAGTACACTGTATCCTGTATTACCTTCTATAATCATTTACAGATTGCAGAATAGCCAAAGCATACTGGGGAATAGTGAATAGTGGCCTCTGTTCTTGAGAGTTTAACCTTCAAAAGAAGCTTGTAGTAGCCAATGAAAAGTCTCACAGAATAATGATGCAAAACGGCTTGTCTGGACGTGACTGCATGGACTAACCTCTAACTGGTTTGGGGCCATCTCCTCCTCCTGAAGAATGGACTGGTTCAAGTTACAGCGCTTTGAGAAGGCCTTCAATACCACCTCCACCAGAATGGTCACCAAGAAAGGAGTGAAGTAAGTCTCTCTACTGTATAAACCCCAAGGTGTTGTCTCTCTACTGTATAAACCCCAAGGTGTTGTCTCTCTACTGTATTAACCCCAAGGTGTTGTCTCTCTACTGTATTAACCCCAAGGTGTTGTCTCTCTACTGTATAAACCCCAAGGTGTTGTCTCTCTACTGTATAAACCCCAAGGTGTTGTCTCTCTACTGTATAAACCCCAAGGTGTTGTCTCTCTACTGTATAAACCCCAAGGTGTTGTCTCTCTACTGTATAAACCCCAAGGTGTTGTCTCTCTACTGTATAAACCCCAAGGTGTTGTCTCTCTACTGTATAAACCCTAAGGTGTTGTCTCTACTGTATAAACCCCAAGGTGTTGTCTCTCTACTGTATTAACCCCAAGGTGTTGTCTCTCTACTGTATAAACCCTAAGGTGTTGTCTCTCTACTGTATAAACCCTAAGGTGTTGTCTCTCTACTGTATAAACCCCAAGGTGTTGTCTCTCTACTGTATTAACCCCAAGGTGTTGTCTCTCTACTGTATAAACCCCAAGGTGTTGTCTCTCTACTGTATAAACCCCAAGGTGTTGTCTCTCTACTGTATAAACCCTAAGGTGTTGTCTCTCTACTGTATAAACCCTAAGGTTTTGTCTCTCTACTGTATAAACCCTAAGATATTGTCTCTGTGTGTCTCTCTAGCTTCCTATTGGTTAACAGCGTGGCGTTGCATGGTGACGGCTGTCCTATCTGCCAATCAGTGGAGAAACAGCTGTACACACTGTCCAGGAACCTCAACTGTTCATTACTACAGGTAGATACGTCCTCCACCTCACAGACAGCTGTACACACTGTCCAGGAACCTCAACTGTTCATTACTACAGGTAGACACGTCCTCTACCTCACACGTTATGGAGCCCTCATGACATGCCTGTTGTGTTTCGCTATCTGACAGAATTCCCAGTCCAGCATTATTAAAGAATTCTGTCGAGACGCATGGACCTATCCTCCTACACCACCCATTATCCTGCAGGTAGATATATGCTCTTTATAATAACCCCTATTGCGTGGTAATAACCCCTATTGCATGGTAATAACCCCTATTGCGTGGTAATAACCCCTATTGCGTGGTAATAACCCCTATTGCGTGGTAATAACCCCTATTGCGTGGTAATAACCCCTATTGTGTGGTAATAGCCCCTATTGCGTGGTAATAGCCCTTATTGTGTGGTAATAACCCTTATTGTGTGGTAATAACCCCTATGGCGTGGTAATAACCCCTATGGCGTGGTAATAACCCCTATGGCGCGATAATAACCCCTATGGCGCGATAATAACCCCTATTGCGCGGTAATAATCCCTATTGCGTGGTAATAACCCCTTTTGACTGCGGTAATAACCCCTATTGCGTGGTAATAACCCCTATTGCGTGGTAATAACCCCTATTGCGTGGTAATAACCCCTATTGCGTGGTAATAACCCCTATTGCGTGGTAATAACCCCTATTGTGTGGTAATAGCCCCTATTGCGTGGTAATAACCCTTATTGCGTGGTAATAACCCTTATTGCGTGGTAATAACCCCTATGGCGTGGTAATAACCCCTATGGCGCGGTAATAACCCCTATGGCGCGATAATAACCCCTATGGCGCGGTAATAACCCCTATTGCGTGGTAATAACCCCTATTGCGTGGTAATAACCCCTATTGCGTGGTAATAACCCCTATTGCGTGGTAATAACCCCTATTGCTTGGTAATAACCCCTATTGTGTGGTAATAGCCCCTATTGCGCGGTAATAACCCCTATTGCGCGGTAATAACCCCTTTTGACTGCGGTAATAACCCCTATTGCGCGGTAATAACCCCTATTGCGCGGTAATAACCCCTATTGCGCGGTAATAACCCCTATTGCGCGGTAATAACCCCTATTGCGCGGTAATAACCCCTATTGCGCGGTAATAACCCCTATTGCGCGGTAATAACCCCTGTTGCGCGGTAATAACCCCTATTGCGCGGTAATAACCCCTATTGCGGGGTAATAACCCCTATTGCGGGGTAATACCCCCTATTGCGGGGTAATAACCCCTATTGCGGGGTAATAACCCCTGTTGCGCGGTAATAACCCCTGTTGCGCGGTAATAACCCCTGTTGCGCGGTAATAACCCCTGTTGCGCGGTAATAACCCCTGTTGCGCGGTAATAACCCCTGTTGCGCGGTAATAACCCCTATGGCTGGGTAATAACCCCTATGGCGCGGTAATAACCCCTATGGCGCGGTAATAACCCCTATGGCGCGGTAATAACCCCTATGGCGCGGTAATAACCCCTATGGCGCGGTAATAACCCCTATTGCGCGGTAATAACCCCTATTGCGCGGTAATAACCCCTATTGCGCGGTAATAACCCCTATTGCGCGGCAATAACCCCTATTGCGCGGCAATAACCCCTATTGCGCGGCAATAACCCCTATTGCGCGGCAATAACCCCTATTGCGCGGCAATAACCCCTATTGCGCGGCAATAACCCCTATTGCGTGGTAATAACCCCTATTGCGTGGTAATAACCCCTATTGCATGGTAATAACCCCTATTGCACGGTAATAGCCTCTATTGCACGGTAATAACCCCTATTGCACGGTAATAACCCCTATTGCACGGTAATAGCCTCTATTGCACGGTAATAACCCCTATTGCACGGTAATAACCCCTATTGCGTGGTAATAACCCCTATTGCACGGTAATAGCCTCTATTGCACGGTAATAACCCCTATTGCATGGTAATAACCCCTATTGCATGGTAATAACCCTTATTGCGTGGTAATAACCCTTATTGCGTGGTAATAACCCCTATTGCGCGGCAATAACCCCTATTGCGCGGCAATAACCCCTATTGCGCGGCAATAACCCCTATTGCGCGGCAATAACCCCTATTGCGCGGCAATAACCCCTATTGCGTGGTAATAACCCCTATTGCATGGTAATAACCCCTATTGCACGGTAATAGCCTCTATTGCACGGTAATAACCCCTATTGCACGGTAATAACCCCTATTGCACGGTAATAGCCTCTATTGCACGGTAATAACCCCTATTGCACGGTAATAACCCCTATTGCGTGGTAATAACCCCTATTGCACGGTAATAGCCTCTATTGCATGGTAATAACCCCTATTGCATGGTAATAACCCCTATTGCATGGTAATAATTATTTTCACATTTCTAGTTTGTTCCTCTATCCAAGTGACTTGATTGGAAAACAAGGACTACTCACAATAATCAACAGCATATCGTCTGTCTGCCTGTCTGCCGGTCTGTCTGTCTGTCTGTCTGCCTGCATGTCTGCCTGTCTGCCTGCCTGTCTGCCTGCCTGTCTGCCTGCCTGTCTGTCTGCCTGCATGTCTGCCTGCATGTCTGCCTGCATGTCTCTCTCTCTCTCAGCATTACCCTCTGTACCGGGTGAGTGATGCGGGCTGTACGGGTCGGGATGCTGCTCCTCCTAAAGAGCGCCACCTGCTGTTCAGAGAGAAGTACGACGTGCTGTCTCAGGAGGCCTCTCACAGGGTACGTGGACCACTGATAGACTGGTCCCAGATCAGTTTGTGCTCTTGCCAACCTCAATTTGCTGTCATTATGAAGCCCAACGTGTTTTGTATGGCAATGAGTGACAGGAGGTAAAGCACATGGTTTGGTGCACATGGTCAGTCGGTGTCTCAACTTATTGTTGAGAGTTTGAATAGAAGAATAGACAACAGTCAATCCATTATCCCATGTCAGATAACATTTTATACATTGCTGGCTAGGCTAATTTACCTATCTAAACTTGGCCCTGACCTCCAGGGGCCCTGACCTCCAGGGGGGACCCATTGATTTTGTTAGTCACCAACTCAGATATACGAACATGGCAAAATGAGTAGAACTGCAGGGAATTAGGATTAAAACTGAAAAATGTTCTCTCCATCCCCAATGGCAAAATGAGTAAAATTATAAGACATCAAAATTTGAATGCAGTTTCTATTCTACAATGATTAAATGTTGCAGACATCTTTAATACTGGATCACAGTGTGCTGTTAGGTGTCCAGTTATATGACAACCATTTGATTGTATATTATATAAATATTATGATTAGTTAAAATTTAGATTACTGAGATTACTATTGTTAAAATACCCTAAAAAGCCTTTGTTTAACTTACATTTTCATAAATAAATACATGTCCATTTGTTTAGACCGCGGCCCACTACTCAGATTATAATTTGGCCACCAAATCCCAAAGTACCGGATGTCTGTCTAGACCAGGGACGGTACCAGATGTCTGTCTAGACCAGGGACGGTACCAGATGGCTGTCTAGACCAGGGACGGTGCCAGATGTCTGTCACTAGACCAGGGACGGTACAAGATGTCTGTCACTAGACCAGCGACGGTACCAGATGTCTGTCATTAGACCAGGGACGGTACCAGATGTCTGTCTAGACCAGGGACGGTACCAGATGTCTGTCATTAGACCAGGGACGGTACCGGATGTCTAGACCAGGGACGGTACCAGATGTCTGTCATTAGACCAGGGACGATACCAGATGTCTGTCACTAGACCAGGGACGGTACCAGATGTCTGTTATTAGACCAGGGACGGTACCAGATGTCTGTCACTAGACCAGGGACGGTACCAGATGTCTGTCATTAGACCAGGGACGGTACCAGATGTCTGTCACTAGACCAGGGACGATACCAGATGTCTGTCATTAGACCAGGGACAGTACCAGATGTCTGTCACTAGACCAGGGACGGTACCAGATGTCTGTCATTAGACCAGGGACGATACCAGATGTCTGTCACTAGACCAGGGACGGTACCAGATGTATGTCATTAGACCAGGGACGATACCAGATGTCTTTCTAGACCAGGGACGGTACCAGATGTCTGTCATTAGACCAGGGACGGTACCGGAAGTCTGTCTAGACCAGGGACGGTACCAGATGTCTGTCACTAGACCAGGGACGGTACCAGATGGCTGTCTAGACCAGGGACGGTACCAGATGGGTGTCTAGACCAGGGACGGTACCAGATGGCTGTCTAGACCAGGGACGGTACCAGATGGCTGTCTAGACCAGGGACGGTACCGGATGTCTGTCACTAGACCAGGGACGGTACCGGATGTCTGTCACTAGACCAGGGACGGTACCAGATGTCTGTCACTAGACCAGGGACGGTACCGGATGTCTGTCACTAGACCAGGGACGGTACCAGATGTCTGTCACTAGACTAGGGACGGTACCAGACGTCTGTCACTAGACCATGGACGGTACCAGATGGCTGTCTAGACCAGGGACGGTACCGGATGGCTGTCTAGACCAGGGACGGTACCAGATGTCTGTCACTAGATCAGGGACGGTACCAGATGTCTGTCTTGACCAGGGACGGTACCAGATGTCTGTCACTAGACCAGGGACGGTACCAGATGTCTGTCATGAGACCAGGGACGGTACCAGATGGCTGTCATGAGACCAGGGATGGTACCAGATGGCTGTCTAGACCAGGGACGGTACCAGATGTCTGTCACTAGACCAGGGACGGTACCAGATATCTGTCTAGACCAGGGACGGTACCGGATGTCTGTCACTAGACCAGGGGCGGTACCAGATGTCTGTCACTAGACCAGGGACGACGGTACCAGATGTCTGTCACTAGACCAGGGACGGTACCGGATGTCTGTCACTAGACCAGGGACGGTACCGGATGTCTGTCACTAGGCCAGGGACGGTACCAGATGTCTGTCACTAGACCAGGGACGGTACCAGATAGCTGTCACTAGACCAGGGACGGTACCAGATATCTGTCACTAGACCAGGGACGATACCAGTTGTCTGTCACTAGACCAGGGACAGTACCGGATGGCTGTCACTAGACCAGGGACGGTACCAGATGGCTGTCTAGACCAGGGACGGTACCAGATGGGTGTCTAGACCAGGGACGGTACCAGATGGCTGTCTAGACCAGGGACGGTACCAGATGTCTGTCACTAGACCAGGGACGGTACCGGATGTCTGTCTAGACCAGGGACGGTACCAGATGTCTGTCACTAGACCAGGGACGACGGTACCAGATGTCTGTCACTAGACCAGGGACGACGGTACCAGATGTCTGTCACTAGACCAGGGACGACGGTACCAGATGTCTGTCACTAGACCAGGGACGGTACCAGATGTCTGTCACTAGACCAGGGACGGTACCAGATGTCTGTCACTAGACCAGGGACGGTACCAGATGTCTATCATTAGACCAGGGACGATACCAGATGTCTGTCACTAGACCAGGGACGGTACCAGATGTCTGTCATTAGACCAGGGACGATACCAGATGTCTTTCTAGACCAGGGACGGTACCAGATGTCTGTCATTAGACCAGGGACGATACCAGATGTCTGTCACTAGACCAGGGACGGTACCAGATGTCTGTTATTAGACCAGGGACGGTACCGGATGTCTAGACCAGGGACGGTACCAGATGTCTGTCATTAGACCAGGGACGATACCAGATGTCTGTCACTAGACCAGGGACGGTACCAGATGTCTGTTATTAGACCAGGGACGGTACCAGATGTCTGTCACTAGACCAGGGACGGTACCAGATGTCTGTCATTAGACCAGGGACGGTACCAGATGTCTGTCACTAGACCAGGGACGATACCAGATGTCTGTCATTAGACCAGGGACAGTACCAGATGTCTGTCACTAGACCAGGGACGGTACCAGATGTCTGTCATTAGACCAGGGACGATACCAGATGTCTGTCACTAGACCAGGGACGGTACCAGATGTATGTCATTAGACCAGGGACGATACCAGATGTCTTTCTAGACCAGGGACGGTACCAGATGTCTGTCATTAGACCAGGGACGGTACCGGAAGTCTGTCTAGACCAGGGACGGTACCAGATGTCTGTCATTAGACCAGGGACGGTACCAGATGTCTGTCTAGACCAGGGACGGTACCAGATGTCTGTCACTAGACCAGGGACGGTACAAGATGTCTGTCATTAGACCAGGGACGTTGCCAGATGTCTGTCACTAGACCAGGGACGGTACCAGATGTCTGTCACTAGACCAGGAACGGTACCAGATGTCTGTCAATAGACCAGGGACGGTACCAGATGTCTGTCACTAGACCAGGGACGGTACCAGATGTCTGTCATTAGACCAGGGACGGTACCAGATGTCTGTCACTAGACCAGGGACGGTACCAGATGTCTGTCTTGACCAGGGACGGTACCAGATGTCTGTCACTAGACCAGGGACGGTACCAGATGTCTGTCACTAGACCAGGGGCGGTACCAGATGTCTGTCACTAGACCAGGGACGACGGTACCAGATGTCTGTCACTAGACCAGGGACGGTACCGGATGTCTGTCACTAGACCAGGGACGGTACCGGATGTCTGTCACTAGACCAGGGACGGTACCAGATGTCTGTCACTAGACTAGGGACGGTACCAGACGTCTGTCACTAGACCATGGACGGTACCGGATGGCTGTCTAGACCAGGGACGGTACCGGATGGCTGTCTAGACCAGGGACGGTACCAGATGTCTGTCACTAGACCAGGGACGGTACCAGATGTCTGTCTTGACCAGGGACGGTACCAGATGTCTGTCACTAGACCAGGGACGGTACCAGATGTCTGTCATGAGACCAGGGACGGTACCAGATGGCTGTCTAGACCAGGGACGGTACCAGATGTCTGTCACTAGACCAGGGACGGTACCAGATATCTGTCTAGACCAGGGACGGTACCGGATGTCTGTCACTAGACCAGGGGCGGTACCAGATGTCTGTCACTAGACCAGGGACGACGGTACCAGATGTCTGTCACTAGACCAGAGACGGTACCGGATGTCTGTCACTAGACCAGGGACGGTACCAGATGTCTGTCACTAGACCAGGGACGGTACCAGATGGCTGTCACTAGACCAGGGACGACGGTACCAGATGTCTGTCACTAGTCCAGGGACGGTACCAGATGTCTGTCACTAGACCAGGGACGGTACCAGTTGTCTGTCACTAGACCAGGCACGGTACCGGATGGCTGTCTAGACCAGGGACGGTACCAGATGTCTGTCACTAGACCAGGGACGGTACCAGATGGCTGTCTAGACCAGGGACGGTACCAGATGGGTGTCTAGACCAGGGACGGTACCAGATGGCTGTCTAGACCAGGGACGGTACCAGATGGCTGTCTAGACCAGGGACGGTACCGGATGTCTGTCACTAGACCAGGGACGGTACCGGATGTCTGTCACTAGACCAGGGACGGTACCAGATGTCTGTCACTAGACCAGGGACGGTACCGGATGTCTGTCACTAGACCATGGACGGTACCAGATGGCTGTCTAGACCAGGGACGGTACCAGATGGCTGTCTAGACCAGGGACGGTACCAGATGTCTGTCACTAGATCAGGGACGGTACCAGATGTCTGTCTTGACCAGGGACGGTACCAGATGTCTGTCACTAGACCAGGGACGGTACCAGATGTCTGTCATGAGACCAGGGACGGTACCAGATGGCTGTCATGAGACCAGGGATGGTACCAGATGGCTGTCTAGACCAGGGACGGTACCAGATGTCTGTCACTAGACCAGGGACGGTACCAGATATCTGTCTAGACCAGGGACGGTACCGGATGTCTGTCACTAGACCAGGGGCGGTACCAGATGTCTGTCACTAGACCAGGGACGACGGTACCAGATGTCTGTCACTAGACCAGGGACGGTACCGGATGTCTGTCACTAGACCAGGGACGGTACCGGATGTCTGTCACTAGGCCAGGGACGGTACCAGATGTCTGTCACTAGACCAGGGACGGTACCAGATAGCTGTCACTAGACCAGGGACGGTACCAGATATCTGTCACTAGACCAGGGACGATACCAGTTGTCTGTCACTAGACCAGGGACAGTACCGGATGGCTGTCACTAGACCAGGGACGGTACCAGATGGCTGTCTAGACCAGGGACGGTACCAGATGGGTGTCTAGACCAGGGACGGTACCAGATGGCTGTCTAGACCAGGGACGGTACCAGATGTCTGTCACTAGACCAGGGACGGTACCGGATGTCTGTCTAGACCAGGGACGGTACCAGATGTCTGTCACTAGACCAGGGACGACGGTACCAGATGTCTGTCACTAGACCAGGGACGACGGTACCAGATGTCTGTCACTAGACCAGGGACGACGGTACCAGATGTCTGTCACTAGACCAGGGACGGTACCAGATGTCTGTCACTAGACCAGGGACGGTACCAGATGTCTGTCACTAGACCAGGGACGGTACCAGATGTCTGTCACTAGACCAGGGACGGTACCAGATGTCTATCATTAGACCAGGGACGATACCAGATGTCTGTCACTAGACCAGGGACGGTACCAGATGTCTGTCATTAGACCAGGGACGATACCAGATGTCTTTCTAGACCAGGGACGGTACCAGATGTCTGTCATTAGACCAGGGACGGTACCGGAAGTCTGTCATTAGACCAGGGACGGTACCAGATGTCTGTTATTAGACCAGGGACGGTACCTGATGTCTGTCTAGACCAGGGACGGTACCAGATGTCTGTCACTAGACCAGGGACGGTACAAGATGTCTGTCATTAGACCAGGGACGTTGCCAGATGTCTGTCACTAGACCAGGGACGGTACCAGATGTCTGTCACTAGACCAGGAACGGTACCAGATGTCTGTCATTAGACCAGGGACGGTACCAGATGTCTGTCACTAGACCAGGGACGGTACCAGATGTCTGTCATTAGACCAGGGACGGTACCAGATGTCTGTCACTAGACCAGGGACGGTACCAGATGTCTGTCTTGACCAGGGACGATACCAGATGTCTTTCTAGACCAGGGACGGTACCAGATGTCTGTCATTAGACCAGGGACGGTACCGGAAGTCTGTCATTAGACCAGGGACGGTACCAGATGTCTGTTATTAGACCAGGGACGGTACCTGATGTCTGTCTAGACCAGGGACGGTACCAGATGTCTGTCACTAGACCAGGGACGGTACAAGATGTCTGTCATTAGACCAGGGACGTTGCCAGATGTCTGTCACTAGACCAGGGACGGTACCAGATGTCTGTCACTAGACCAGGAACGGTACCAGATGTCTGTCATTAGACCAGGGACGGTACCAGATGTCTGTCACTAGACCAGGGACGGTACCAGATGTCTGTCATTAGACCAGGGACGGTACCAGATGTCTGTCACTAGACCAGGGACGGTACCAGATGTCTGTCTTGACCAGGGACGGTACCAGATGTCTGTCACTAGACCAGGGGCGGTACCAGATGTCTGTCACTAGACCAGGGGCGGTACCAGATGTCTGTCACTAGACCAGGGACGACGGTACCAGATGTCTGTCACTAGTCCAGGGACGGTACCAGATGTCTGTCACTAGACCAGGGACGGTACCAGTTGACTGTCACTAGACCAGGCACGGTACCGGATGGCTGTCTAGACCAGGGACGGTACCAGATGTCTGTCACTAGACCAGGGACGGTACCAGATGGCTGTCTAGACCAGGGACGGTACCAGATGGGTGTCTAGACCAGGGACGGTACCAGATGGCTGTCTAGACCAGGGACGGTACCAGATGTCTGTCACTAGACCAGGGACGGTACCGGATGTCTGTCACTAGACCAGGGACGGTACCAGATGTCTGTCACTAGACCAGGGACGGTACCGGATGTCTGTCACTAGACCAGGGACGGTACCGGATGTCTGTCACTAGACCAGGGACGGTACCAGATATCTGTCACTAGACTAGGGACGGTACCAGACGTTTGTCACTAGACCATGGACGGTACCAGATGGCTGTCTAGACCAGGGACGGTACCGGATGGCTGTCTAGACCAGGGACGGTACCAGATGTCTGTCACTAGACCAGGGACGGTACCAGATGTCTGTCTTGACCAGGGACGGTACCAGATGTCTGTCACTAGACCAGGGACGGTACCAGATGACTGTCATGAGACCAGGGACGGTACCAGATGGCTGTCTAGACCAGGGACGGTACCAGATGTCTGTCACTAGACCAGGGACGGTACCAGATATCTGTCTAGACCAGGGACGGTACCGGATGTCTGTCACTAGACCAGGGGCGGTACCAGATGTCTGTCACTAGACCAGGGACGACGGTACCAGATGTCTGTCACTAGACCAGAGACGGTACCGGATGTCTGTCACTAGACCAGGGACGATACCAGATGTCTTTCTAGACCAGGGACGGTACCAGATGTCTGTCATTAGACCAGGGACGGTACCGGAAGTCTGTCTAGACCAGGGACGGTACCAGATGTCTGTCATTAGACCAGGGACGGTACCAGATGTCTGTCTAGACCAGGGACGGTACCAGATGTCTGTCACTAGACCAGGGACGGTACCAGATGTCTGTCATTAGACCAGGGACAGTACCAGATGTCTGTCACTAGACCAGGGACGGTACCAGATGTCTGTCATTAGACCAGGGACGATACCAGATGTCTGTCACTAGACCAGGGACGGTACCAGATGTATGTCATTAGACCAGGGACGATACCAGATGTCTTTCTAGACCAGGGACGGTACCAGATGTCTGTCATTAGACCAGGGACGGTACCGGAAGTCTGTCTAGACCAGGGACGGTACCAGATGTCTGTCATTAGACCAGGGACGGTACCAGATGTCTGTCTAGACCAGGGACGGTACCAGATGTCTGTCACTAGACCAGGGACGGTACAAGATGTCTGTCATTAGACCAGGGACGTTGCCAGATGTCTGTCACTAGACCAGGGACGGTACCAGATGTCTGTCACTAGACCAGGAACGGTACCAGATGTCTGTCAATAGACCAGGGACGGTACCAGATGTCTGTCACTAGACCAGGGACGGTACCAGATGTCTGTCATTAGACCAGGGACGGTACCAGATGTCTGTCACTAGACCAGGGACGGTACCAGATGTCTGTCTTGACCAGGGACGGTACCAGATGTCTGTCACTAGACCAGGGACGGTACCAGATGTCTGTCACTAGACCAGGGGCGGGTACCAGATGTCTGTCACTAGACCAGGGACGACGGTACCAGATGTCTGTCACTAGACCAGGGACGGTACCGGATGTCTGTCACTAGACCAGGGACGGTACCGGATGTCTGTCACTAGACCAGGGACGGTACCAGATGTCTGTCACTAGACTAGGGACGGTACCAGACGTCTGTCACTAGACCATGGACGGTACCGGATGGCTGTCTAGACCAGGGACGGTACCGGATGGCTGTCTAGACCAGGGACGGTACCAGATGTCTGTCACTAGACCAGGGACGGTACCAGATGTCTGTCTTGACCAGGGACGGTACCAGATGTCTGTCACTAGACCAGGGACGGTACCAGATGTCTGTCATGAGACCAGGGACGGTACCAGATGGCTGTCTAGACCAGGGACGGTACCAGATGTCTGTCACTAGACCAGGGACGGTACCAGATATCTGTCTAGACCAGGGACGGTACCGGATGTCTGTCACTAGACCAGGGGCGGTACCAGATGTCTGTCACTAGACCAGGGACGACGGTACCAGATGTCTGTCACTAGACCAGAGACGGTACCGGATGTCTGTCACTAGACCAGGGACGGTACCAGATGTCTGTCACTAGACCAGGGACGGTACCAGATGGCTGTCACTAGACCAGGGACGACGGTACCAGATGTCTGTCACTAGTCCAGGGACGGTACCAGATGTCTGTCACTAGACCAGGGACGGTACCAGTTGTCTGTCACTAGACCAGGCACGGTACCGGATGGCTGTCTAGACCAGGGACGGTACCAGATGTCTGTCACTAGACCAGGGACGGTACCAGATGGCTGTCTAGACCAGGGACGGTACCAGATGGGTTGTCTAGACCAGGGACGGTACCAGATGGCTGTCTAGACCAGGGACGGTACCAGATGGCTGTCTAGACCAGGGACGGTACCGGATGTCTGTCACTAGACCAGGGACGGTACCGGATGTCTGTCACTAGACCAGGGACGGTACCAGATGTCTGTCACTAGACCAGGGACGGTACCGGATGTCTGTCACTAGACCATGGACCGGTACCAGATGGCTGTCTAGACCAGGGACGGTACCAGATGGCTGTCTAGACCAGGGACGGTACCAGATGTCTGTCACTAGATCAGGGACGGTACCAGATGTCTGTCTTGACCAGGGACGGTACCAGATGTCTGTCACTAGACCAGGGACGGTACCAGATGTCTGTCATGAGACCAGGGACGGTACCAGATGGCTGTCATGAGACCAGGGATGGTACCAGATGGCTGTCTAGACCAGGGACGGTACCAGATGTCTGTCACTAGACCAGGGACGGTACCAGATATCTGTCTAGACCAGGGACGGTACGGATGTCTGTCACTAGACCAGGGGCGGTACCAGATGTCTGTCACTAGACCAGGGACGACGGTACCAGATGTCTGTCACTAGACCAGGGACGGTACCGGATGTCTGTCACTAGACCAGGGACGGTACCGGATGTCTGTCACTAGGCCAGGGACGGTACCAGATGTCTGTCACTAGACCAGGGACGGTACCAGATAGCTGTCACTAGACCAGGGACGGTACCAGATATCTGTCACTAGACCAGGGACGATACCAGTTGTCTGTCACTAGACAGGGACAGTACCGGATGGCTGTCACTAGACCAGGGACGGTACCAGATGGCTGTCTAGACCAGGGACGGTACCAGATGGGTGTCTAGACCAGGGACGGTACCAGATGGCTGTCTAGACCAGGGACGGTACCAGATGTCTGTCACTAGACCAGGACGGTACCGGATGTCTGTCTAGACCAGGGACGGTACCAGATGTCTGTCACTAGACAGGGACGACGGTACCAGATGTCTGTCACTAGACCAGGGACGACGGTACCAGATGTCTGTCACTAGACCAGGGACGACGGTACCAGATGTCTGTCACTAGACCAGGGACGGTACCAGATGTCTGTCACTAGACCAGGGACGGTACCAGATGTCTGTCACTAGACCAGGGACGGTACCAGATGTCTGTCACTAGACCAGGGACGGTACCAGATGTCTATCATTAGACCAGGGACGATACCAGATGTCTGTCACTAGACCAGGGACGGTACCAGATGTCTGTCATTAGACCAGGGACGATACCAGATGTCTTTCTAGACCAGGGACGGTACCAGATGTCTGTCATTAGACCAGGGACGGTACCGGAAGTCTGTCATTAGACCAGGGACGGTACCAGATGTCTGTTATTAGACCAGGGACGGTACCTGATGTCTGTCTAGACCAGGGACGGTACCAGATGTCTGTCACTAGACCAGGGACGGTACAAGATGTCTGTCATTAGACCAGGGACGTTGCCAGATGTCTGTCACTAGACCAGGGACGGTACCAGATGTCTGTCACTAGACCAGGAACGGTACCAGATGTCTGTCATTAGACCAGGGACGGTACCAGATGTCTGTCACTAGACCAGGGACGGTACCAGATGTCTGTCATTAGACCAGGGACGGTACCAGATGTCTGTCACTAGACCAGGGACGGTACCAGATGTCTGTCTTGACCAGGACGATACCAGATGTCTTTCTAGACCAGGGACGGTACCAGATGTCTGTCATTAGACCAGGGACGGTACCGGAAGTCTGTCATTAGACCAGGGACGGTACCAGATGTCTGTTATTAGACCAGGGACGGTACCTGATGTCTGTCTAGACCAGGGACGGTACCAGATGTCTGTCACTAGACCAGGGACGGTACAAGATGTCTGTCATTAGACCAGGGACGTTGCCAGATGTCTGTCACTAGACCAGGGACGGTACCAGATGTCTGTCACTAGACCAGGAACGGTACCAGATTGTCTGTCATTAGACCAGGGACGGTAACCAGATGTCTGTCACTAGACCAGGGACTGTACCAGATGTCTGTCATTAGACCAGGGACGGTACCAGATGTCTGTCACTAGACCAGGGACGGTACCAGATGTCTGTCTTGACCAGGGACGGTACCAGATGTCTGTCACTAGACCAGGGGCGGTACCAGATGTCTGTCACTAGACCAGGGGCGGTACCAGATGTCTGTCACTAGACCAGGGACGACTGGTACCAGATGTCTGTCACTAGTCCAGGGACGGTACAGATGTCTGTCACTAGACCAGGGACGGTACAGTGACTGTCACTAGACCAGGCACGGTACCGGATGGCTGTCTAGACCAGGGACGGTACCAGATGTCTGTCACTAGACCAGGGACGGTACCAGATGGCTGTCTAGACCAGGGACGGTACCAGATGGGTGTCTAGACCAGGGACGGTACCAGATGGCTGTCTAGACCAGGGACGGTACCAGATGTCTGTCACTAGACCAGGGACGGTACCGGATGTCTGTCACTAGACCAGGGACGGTACCAGATGTCTGTCACTAGACCAGGGACGGTACCGGATGTCTGTCACTAGACCAGGGACGGTACCGGATGTCTGTCACTAGACCAGGGACGGTACCAGATGTCTGTCACTAGACTAGGGACGGTACCAGACGTCTGTCACTAGACCATGGACGGTACCAGATGGCTGTCTAGACCAGGGACGGTACCGGATGGCTGTCTAGACCAGGGACGGTACCAGATGTCTGTCACTAGACCAGGGACGGTACCAGATGTCTGTCTTGACCAGGGACGGTACCAGATGTCTGTCACTAGACCAGGGACGGTACCAGATGTCTGTCATGAGACCAGGGACGGTACCAGATGGCTGTCTAGACCAGGGACGGTACCAGATGTCTGTCACTAGACCAGGGACGGTACCAGATATCTGTCTAGACCAGGGACGGTACCGGATGTCTGTCACTAGACCAGGGACGGTACCAGATGTCTGTCACTAGACCAGGGACGACGGTACCAGATGTCTGTCACTAGACCAGGGACGGTACCGGATGTCTGTCACTAGACCAGGGACGGTACCAGATGTCTTTCTAGACCAGGGACGGTACCAGATGTCTGTCATTAGACCAGGGACGGTACCGGAAGTCTGTCTAGACCAGGGACGGTACCAGATGTCTGTCATTAGACCAGGGACGGTACCAGATGTCTGTCTAGACCAGGGACGGTACCAGATGTCTGTCACTAGACCAGGGACGGTACCAGATGTCTGTCATTAGACCAGGGACGATACCAGATGTCTGTCACTAGACCAGGGACGGTACCAGATGTCTGTCACTAGACCAGGGACGGTACCAGATGTCTGTCACTAGACCAGGGACGGTACCAGATGTCTGTCACTAGACCAGGGACGGTACCAGATGTCTGTCATTAGACCAGGGACGGTACCAGATGTCTGTCACTAGACCAGGGACGGTACCAGATGTCTGTTGACCAGGGACGGTACCAGATGTCTGTCACTAGACCAGGGACGGTACCAGATGTCTGTCACTAGACCAGGGGCGGTACCAGATGTCTGTCACTAGACCAGGGACGACGGTACCAGATGTCTGTCACTAGACCAGGGACGGTACCAGATGTCTGTCACTAGACCAGGGACGGTACCAGATGTCTGTCACTAGACCAGGGACGGTACCAGATGTCTGTCACTAGACCAGGGACGGTACCAGATGTCTGTCACTAGACCAGGGACGGTACCAGATGGCTGTCTAGACCAGGGACGGTACCAGATGGCTGTCTAGACCAGGGACGGTACCAGATGTCTGTCACTAGACCAGGGACGGTACCAGATGTCTGTCACTAGACCAGGGACGGTACCAGATGTCTGTCACTAGACCAGGGACGGTACCAGATGTCTGTCACTAGACCAGGGACGGTACCAGATGTCTGTCACTAGACCAGGGACGGTACCAGATGTCTGTCTAGACCAGGGACGGTACCAGATGTCTGTCTAGACCAGGGACGGTACCAGATGTCTGTCACTAGACCAGGGACGGTACCAGATGTCTGTCTAGACCAGGGACGGTACCAGATGTCTGTCACTAGACCAGGGACGGTACCAGATGTCTGTCATAGACCAGGGACGGTACCAGATGTCTGTCTAGACCAGGGACGGTACCAGATGTCTGTCACTAGACCAGGGACGGTACCAGATATCTGTCTAGACCAGGGACGGTACCAGATGTCTGTCACTAGACCAGGGACGGTACCAGATGTCTGTCTTGACCAGGGACGGTACCAGATGTCTGTCACTAGACCAGGGACGGTACCAGATGTCTGTCACTAGACCAGGGACGGTACCAGATGTCTGTCACTAGACCAGGACGACGGTACCAGATGTCTGTCACTAGACCAGGGACGGTACCAGATGTCTGTCACTAGACCAGGGACGGTACCAGATGTCTGTCACTAGACCAGGGACGGTACCAGATGTCTGTCACTAGACCAGGGACGGTACCAGACGTCTGTCACTAGACCAGGAACGGTACCAGATGTCTGTCATTAGACCAGGGACGGTACCAGATGTCTGTCTAGACCAGGGACGGTACCAGATGTCTGTCACTAGACCAGGGACGGTACCAGATGTCTGTCACTAGACCAGGGACGGTACCAGATGTCTGTCACTAGACCAGGGACGGTACCAGATGTCTGTCACTAGACCAGGGACGGTACCAGATGTCTGTCACTAGACCAGGGACGGTACCAGATGTCTGTCACTAGACCAGGGACGGTACCAGATGTCTGTCATTAGACCAGGGACGGTACCAGATGTCTGTCACTAGACCAGGGACGGTACCAGATGTCTGTCTAGACCAGGGACGGTACCAGATGTCTGTCACTAGACCAGGGACGGTACCAGATGTCTGTCACTAGACCAGGGACGGTACCAGATGTCTGTCACTAGACCAGGGACGGTACCAGATGTCTGTCACTAGACCAGGGACGGTACCAGATGTCTGTCACTAGACCAGGGACGGTACCAGATGTCTGTCACTAGACCAGGGACGGTACCAGATGTCTGTCACTAGACCAGGGACGGTACCAGATGTCTGTCTAGACCAGGGACGGTACCAGATGTCTGTCTAGACCAGGGACGGTACCAGATGTCTGTCACTAGACCAGGGACGGTACCAGATGTCTGTCTAGACCAGGGACGGTACCAGATGTCTGTCACTAGACCAGGGACGGTACCAGATGTCTGTCATAGACCAGGGACGGTACCAGATGGCTGTCTAGACCAGGGACGGTACCAGATGTCTGTCACTAGACCAGGGACGGTACCAGATATCTGTCTAGACCAGGGACGGTACCAGATGTCTGTCACTAGACCAGGGACGGTACCAGATGTCTGTCTTGACCAGGGACGGTACCAGATGTCTGTCACTAGACCAGGGACGGTACCAGATGTCTGTCACTAGACCAGGGACGGTACCAGATGTCTGTCACTAGACCAGGGACGGTACCAGATGTCTGTCACTAGACCAGGGACGGTACCAGATGTCTGTCACTAGACCAGGGACGGTACCAGATGTCTGTCACTAGACCAGGGACGGTACCAGATGTCTGTCACTAGACCAGGGACGGTACCAGATGTCTGTCACTAGACCAGGGACGGTACCAGATGGCTGTCTAGACCAGGGACGGTACCAGATGTCTGTCACTAGACCAGGGACGGTACCAGATGTCTGTCTAGACCAGGGACGGTACCAGATGTCTGTCACTAGACCAGGGACGGTACCAGATGTCTGTCATAGACCAGGGACGGTACCAGATGTCTGTCTAGACCAGGGACGGTACCAGATGTCTGTCACTAGACCAGGGACGGTACCAGATGTCTGTCTAGACCAGGGACGGTACCAGATGTCTGTCACTAGACCAGGGACGGTACCAGATGTCTGTCACTAGACCAGGGACGGTACCAGATGTCTGTCACTAGACCAGGGACGGTACCGGATGTCTGTCACTAGACCAGGGACGGTACCAGATGTCTGTCACTAGACCAGGGACGGTACCAGATGTCTGTCACTAGACCAGGGACGACGGTACCAGATGTCTGTCACTAGACCAGGGACGGTACCAGATGTCTGTCACTAGACCAGGGACGGTACCAGATGTCTGTCACTAGACCAGGGACGGTACCAGATGGCTGTCTAGACCAGGGACGGTACCAGATGTCTGTCTAGACCAGGGACGGTACCAGATGGCTGTCTAGACCAGGGACGGTACCAGATGTCTGTCTAGACCAGGGACGGTACCAGATGTCTGTCTAGACCAGGGACGGTACCAGATGTCTGTCACTAGACCAGGGACGGTACCAGATGTCTGTCACTAGACCAGGGACGGTACCAGATGTCTGTCACTAGACCAGGGACGGTACCAGATGTCTGTCACTAGACCAGGGACGGTACCAGATGTCTGTCACTAGACCAGGGACGGTACCAGATGTCTGTCACTAGACCAGGGACGGTACCAGATGTCTGTCACTAGACCAGGGACGGTACCAGATGTCTGTCTAGACCAGGGACGGTACCAGATGTCTGTCTAGACCAGGGACGGTACCAGATGTCTGTCACTAGACCAGGGACGGTACCAGATGTCTGTCATTAGACCAGGGACGGTACCAGATGTCTGTCACTAGACCAGGGACGGTACCAGATGTCTGTCTAGACCAGGGACGGTACCAGATGTCTGTCACTAGACCAGGGACGGTACCAGATGTCTGTCTAGACCAGGGACGGTACCAGATGTCTGTCACTAGACCAGGGACGGTACCAGATGTCTGTCACTAGACCAGGGACGGTACCAGATGTCTGTCACTAGACCAGGGACGGTACCAGATGTCTGTCACTAGACCAGGGACGGTACCAGATGTCTGTCACTAGACCAGGGACGGTACCAGATGTCTGTCACTAGACCAGGGACGGTACCAGATGTCTGTCACTAGACCAGGGACGGTACCAGATGTCTGTCACTAGACCAGGGACGGTACCAGATGTCTGTCACTAGACCAGGGACGGTACCAGATGTCTGTCACTAGACCAGGGACGGTACCAGATGTCTGTCACTAGACCAGGGACGGTACCAGATGTCTGTCACTAGACCAGGGACGGTACCAGATGTCTGTCACTAGACCAGGGACGGTACCAGATGTCTGTCACTAGACCAGGGACGGTACCAGATGGCTGTCTAGACCAGGGACGGTACCAGATGTCTGTCACTAGACCAGGGACGGTACCAGATGTCTGTCTAGACCAGGGACGGTACCAGATGTCTGTCTAGACCAGGGACGGTACCAGATGTCTGTCTAGACCAGGGACGGTACCAGATGTCTGTCACTAGACCAGGGACGGTACCAGATGTCTGTCACTAGACCAGGGACGGTACCAGATGTCTGTCACTAGACCAGGGACGGTACCAGATGTCTGTCACTAGACCAGGGACGGTACCAGATGTCTGTCACTAGACCAGGGACGGTACCAGATGTCTGTCACTAGACCAGGGACGGTACCAGATGTCTGTCACTAGACCAGGGACGGTACCAGATGTCTGTCTAGACCAGGGACGGTACCAGATGTCTGTCTAGACCAGGGACGGTACCAGATGTCTGTCACTAGACCAGGGACGGTACCAGATGTCTGTCTTAGACCAGGGACGGTACCAGATGTCTGTCACTAGACCAGGGACGGTACCAGATGTCTGTCTAGACCAGGGACGGTACCAGATGTCTGTCACTAGACCAGGGACGGTACCAGATGTCTGTCACTAGACCAGGGACGGTACCAGATGTCTGTCTAGACCAGGGACGGTACCAGATGTCTGTCACTAGACCAGGGACGGTACCAGATGTCTGTCACTAGACCAGGGACGGTACCAGATGTCTGTCACTAGACCAGGGACGGTACCAGATGTCTGTCACTAGACCAGGGACGGTACCAGATGTCTGTCACTAGACCAGGGACGGTACCAGATGTCTGTCACTAGACCAGGGACGGTACCAGATGTCTGTCACTAGACCAGGGACGGTACCAGATGTCTGTCACTAGACCAGGGACGACGGTACCAGATGTCTGTCACTAGACCAGGGACGGTACCAGATGTCTGTCACTAGACCAGGGACGGTACCAGATGTCTGTCACTAGACCAGGGACGGTACCGGATGGCTGTCTAGACCAGGGACGGTACCAGATGTCTGTCACTAGACCAGGGACGGTACCAGATGTCTGTCTAGACCAGGGACGGTACCAGATGTCTGTCTAGACCAGGGACGGTACCAGATGTCTGTCACTAGACCAGGGACGGTACCAGATGTCTGTCACTAGACCAGGGACGGTACCAGATGTCTGTCACTAGACCAGGGACGGTACCAGATGTCTGTCACTAGACCAGGGACGGTACCAGATGTCTGTCACTAGACCAGGGACGGTACCAGATGTCTGTTCTAGACCAGGGACGGTACCAGATGTCTGTCACTAGACCAGGGACGGTACCAGATGTCTGTCACTAGACCAGGGACGGTACCAGATGTCTGTCTAGACCAGGGACGGTACCAGATGTCTGTCTAGACCAGGGACGGTACCAGATGTCTGTCATTAGACCAGGGACGGTACCGGAAGTCTGTCATTAGACAGGGACGTACCAGATGTCTGTTCATTAGACCAGGACGGCTACCAGATGTCTGTCTAGACCAGGGACGGTACCAGATGTCTGTCACTAGACCAGGACGGTACCAAGATGTCTGTCATTAGACCAGGGACGTTGCCAGATGTCTGTCACTAGACCAGGACGGTACCAGATGTCTGTCACTAGACCAGGAACGGTACCAGATGTCTGTCATTAGACCAGGGACGGTACCAGCTGTCTGTCACTAGACCAGGGACGGTACCAGATGTCTGTCATTAGACCAGGGACGGTACCAGATGTCTGTCACTAGACCAGGGACGGTACCAGATGTCTGTCTTGACCAGGACGGTACCAGATGTCTGTCACTAGACCAGGGACGGTACCAGATGTCTGTCACTAGACCAGGGGCTGGTACAGATGTCTGTCACAGACCAGGGACGACGGTACCAGATGTCTGTCACTAGTCCAGGGACGGTACCAGATGTCTGTCACTAGACCAGGGACGGTACCAGTTGTCTGTCACTTAGACCAGGACGGTACCAGATGTCTGTCACTAGACCAGGGCACGGTACCGGATGGCTGTCTAGACCAGGGACGGTACCAGATGTCTGTCACTAGACCAGGGACGGTACCAGATGGCTGTCTAGACCAGGGACGGTACCAGATGGGTTGTCTAGACCAGGGACGGTACCAGATGGCTGTCTAGACCAGGGACGGTACCAGATGTCTGTCACTAGACCAGGGACGGTACCGGATGTCTGTCACTAGACCAGGGACGGTACCAGATGTCTGTCACTAGACCAGGGACGGTACCGGATGTCTGTCACTAGACCAGGGACGGTACCGGATGTCTATCACTAGACCAGGGACGGTACCGGATGTCTGTCACTAGACCAGGGACGGTACCAGATGGCTGTCACTAGACTAGGGACGGTACCAGACGTCTGTCACTAGACCATGGACGGTACCAGATGGCTGTCTAGACCAGGGACGGTACCGGATGGCTGTCTAGACCAGGGACGGTACCAAGATGTCTGTCACTAGATCAGGACGGTACCAGATGTCTGTTCTTGACCAGGGACGGTACCAGATGTCTGTCACTAGACCAGGGACGGTACCAGATGTCTGTCATGAGACCAGGGGCGGTACCAGATGGCTGTCATGAGACCAGGGATGGTACCAGATGGCTGTCTAGACCAGGGACGGTACCAGATGTCTGTCACTAGACCAGGGACGGTACCAGATATCTGTCTAGACCAGGGACGGTACCGGATGTCTGTCACTAGACCAGGGGCGGTACCAGATGTCTGTCACTAGACCAGGGACGACGGTACCAGATGTCTGTCACTAGACCAGGGACGGTACCGGATGTCTGTCACTAGACCAGGGACGGTACCGGATGTCTGTCACTAGGCCAGGGACGGTACCAGATGTCTGTCACTAGACCAGGGACGGTACCAGATAGCTGTCACTAGACCAGGGACGGTACCAGATATCTGTCACTAGACCAGGGACGATACCAGTTGTCTGTCACTAGACCAGGGACAGTACCGGATGGCTGTCACTAGACCAGGGACGGTACCAGATGGCTGTCTAGACCAGGGACCGGTACCAGATGGGTGTCTAGACCAGGGACGGTACCAGATGGCTGTCTAGACCAGGGACGGTATCAGATGTCTGTCACTAGACCAGGGACGGTACCGGATGTCTGTCTAGACCAGGGACGGTACCAGATGTCTGTCACTAGACCAGGGACGACGGTACCAGATGTCTGTCACTAGACCAGGGACGACGGTACCAGATGTCTGTCACTAGACCAGGGACGACGGTACCAGATGTCTGTCACTAGACCAGGGACGGTACCAGATGTCTGTCACTAGACCAGGGACGGTACCAGATGTCTGTCACTAGACCAGGGACGGTACCAGATGTCTGTCATTAGACCAGGGACGATACCAGATGTCTGTCACTAGACCAGGGACGGTACCAGATGTCTGTCATTAGACCAGGGACGATACCAGATGTCTTTCTAGACCAGGGACGGTACCAGATGTCTGTCACTAGTCCAGGGACGGTACCAGATGTCTGTCACTAGACCAGGGACGGTACCAGTTGTCTGTCACTAGACCAGGCACGGTACCGGATGGCTGTCTAGACCAGGGACGGTACCAGATGTCTGTCACTAGACCAGGGACGGTACCAGATGGCTGTCTAGACCAGGGACGGTACCAGATGGGTGTCTAGACCAGGGACGGTACCAGATGGCTGTCTAGACCAGGGACGGTACCAGATGTCTGTCACTAGACCAGGGACGGTACCGGATGTCTGTCACTAGACCAGGGACGGTACCAGATGTCTGTCACTAGACCAGGGACGGTACCGGATGTCTGTCACTAGACCAGGGACGGTACCGGATGTCTATCACTAGACCAGGGACGGTACCGGATGTCTGTCACTAGACCAGGGACGGTACCAGATGTCTGTCACTAGACTAGGGACGGTACCAGACGTCTGTCACTAGACCATGGACGGTACCAGATGGCTGTCTAGACCAGGGACGGTACCGGATGGCTGTCTAGACCAGGGACGGTACCAGATGTCTGTCACTAGATCAGGGACGGTACCAGATGTCTGTCTTGACCAGGACGGTACCAGATGTCTGTCACTAGACCAGGGACGGTACCAGATGTCTGTCATGAGACCAGGGACGGTACCAGATGGCTGTCATGAGACCAGGGATGGTACCAGATGGCTGTCTAGACCAGGGACGGTACCAGATGTCTGTCACTAGACCAGGGACGGTACCAGATATCTGTCTAGACCAGGGACGGTACCGGATGTCTGTCACTAGACCAGGGGCGGTACCAGATGTCTGTCACTAGACCAGGGACGACGGTACCAGATGTCTGTCACTAGACCAGGACGGTACCGGATGTCTGTCACTAGACCAGGGACGGTACCGGATGTCTGTCACTAGGCCAGGGACGGTACCAGATGTCTGTCACTAGACCAGGGACGGTACCAGATAGCTGTCACTAGACCAGGGACGGTACCAGATATCTGTCACTAGACCAGGGACGATACCAGTTGTCTGTCACTAGACCAGGGACAGTACCGGATGGCTGTCACTAGACCAGGGACGGTACCAGATGGCTGTCTAGACCAGGACGGTACCAGATGGGTGTCTAGACCAGGGACGGTACCAGATGGCTGTCTAGACCAGGGACGGTATCAGATGTCTGTCACTAGACCAGGGACGGTACCGGATGTCTGTCTAGACCAGGGACGGTACCAGATGTCTGTCACTAGACCAGGGACGACGGTACCAGATGTCTGTCACTAGACCAGGGACGACGGTACCAGATGTCTGTCACTAGACCAGGGACGACGGTACCAGATGTCTGTCACTAGACCAGGGACGGTACCAGATGTCTGTCACTAGACCAGGGACGGTACCAGATGTCTGTCACTAGACCAGGACGGTACCAGATGTCTGTCATTAGACCAGGGACGATACCAGATGTCTGTCACTAGACCAGGGACGGTACCAGATGTCTGTCATTAGACCAGGGACGATACCAGATGTCTTTCTAGACCAGGGACGGTACCAGATGTCTGTCATTAGACCAGGGACGGTACCGGAAGTCTGTCATTAGACCAGGGACGGTACCAGATGTCTGTCATTAGACCAGGGACGGTACCAGATGTCTGTCTAGACCAGGGACGGTACCAGATGTCTGTCACTAGACCAGGGACGGTACAAGATGTCTGTCATTAGACCAGGGACGGTACCAGATGTCTGTCACTAGACCAGGGACGGTACCAGATGTCTGTCATTAGACCAGGGACGGTACCAGATGTCTGTCACTAGACCAGGGACGGTACCAGATGTCTGTCTTGACCAGGGACGGTACCAGATGTCTGTCACTAGACCAGGGACGGTACCAGATGTCTGTCACTAGACCAGGGGCGGTACCAGATGTCTGTCACTAGACCAGGGACGACGGTACCAGATGTCTGTCACTAGTCCAGGGACGGTACCAGATGTCTGTCACTAGACCAGGGACGGTACCAGTTGTCTGTCACTAGACCAGGCACGGTACCGGATGGCTGTCTAGACCAGGGACGGTACCAGATGTCTGTCACTAGACCAGGGACGGTACCAGATGGCTGTCTAGACCAGGGACGGTACCAGATGGGTGTCTAGACCAGGGACGGTACCAGATGGCTGTCTAGACCAGGGACGGTACCAGATGTCTGTCACTAGACCAGGGACGGTACCGGATGTCTGTCACTAGACCAGGGACGGTACCAGATGTCTGTCACTAGACCAGGGACGGTACCGGATGTCTGTCACTAGACCAGGGACGGTACCGGATGTCTGTCACTAGACCAGGGACGGTACCAGATGTCTGTCACTAGACTAGGGACGGTACCAGACGTCTGTCACTAGACCATGGACGGTACCAGATGGCTGTCTAGACCAGGGACGGTACCGGATGGCTGTCTAGACCAGGGACGGTACCAGATGTCTGTCACTAGACCAGGGACGGTACCAGATGTCTGTCTTGACCAGGGACGGTACCAGATGTCTGTCACTAGACCAGGGACGGTACCAGATGTCTGTCATGAGACCAGGGACGGTACCAGATGGCTGTCTAGACCAGGGACGGTACCAGATGTCTGTCACTAGACCAGGGACGGTACCAGATATCTGTCTAGACCAGGGACGGTACCGGATGTCTGTCACTAGACCAGGGGCGGTACCAGATGTCTGTCACTAGACCAGGGACGACGGTACCAGATGTCTGTCACTAGACCAGAGACGGTACCGGATGTCTGTCACTAGACCAGGGACGGTACCAGATGTCTGTCACTAGACCAGGGACGGTACCAGATGGCTGTCACTAGACCAGGGACGACGGTACCAGATGTCTGTCACTAGTCCAGGGACGGTACCAGATGTCTGTCACTAGACCAGGGACGGTACCAGTTGTCTGTCACTAGACCAGGCACGGTACCGGATGGCTGTCTAGACCAGGGACGGTACCAGATGTCTGTCACTAGACCAGGGACGGTACCAGATGGCTGTCTAGACCAGGGACGGTACCAGATGTCTGTCACTAGACTAGGGACGGTACCAGACGTCTGTCACTAGACCATGGACGGTACCAGATGGCTGTCTAGACCAGGGACGGTACCGGATGGCTGTCTAGACCAGGGACGGTACCAGATGTCTGTCACTAGACCAGGGACGGTACCAGATGTCTGTCTTGACCAGGGACGGTACCAGATGTCTGTCACTAGACCAGGGACGGTACCAGATGTCTGTCATGAGACCAGGGACGGTACCAGATGGCTGTCTAGACCAGGGACGGTACCAGATGTCTGTCACTAGACCAGGGACGGTACCAGATATCTGTCTAGACCAGGGACGGTACCGGATGTCTGTCACTAGACCAGGGGCGGTACCAGATGTCTGTCACTAGACCAGGGACGACGGTACCAGATGTCTGTCACTAGACCAGAGACGGTACCGGATGTCTGTCACTAGACCAGGGACGGTACCAGATGTCTGTCACTAGACCAGGGACGGTACCAGATGGCTGTCATGAGACCAGGGATGGTACCAGATGGCTGTCTAGACCAGGGACGGTACCAGATGTCTGTCACTAGACCAGGGACGGTACCAGATATCTGTCTAGACCAGGGACGGTACCGGATGTCTGTCACTAGACCAGGGGCGGTACCAGATGTCTGTCACTAGACCAGGGACGACGGTACCAGATGTCTGTCACTAGACCAGGGACGGTACCGGATGTCTGTCACTAGACCAGGGACGGTACCGGATGTCTGTCACTTGGCCAGGGACGGTACCAGATGTCTGTCACTAGACCAGGGACGGTACCAGATAGCTGTCACTAGACCAGGGACGGTACCAGATATCTGTCACTAGACCAGGGACGATACCAGTTGTCTGTCACTAGACCAGGGACAGTACCGGATGGCTGTCACTAGACCAGGGACGGTACCAGATGTCTGTCACTAGACCAGGGACGGTACCAGATGGCTGTCATGAGACCAGGGATGGTACCAGATGGCTGTCTAGACCAGGGACGGTACCAGATGTCTGTCACTAGACCAGGGACGGTACCAGTTGTCTGTCACTAGACCAGGCACGGTACCGGATGGCTGTCTAGACCAGGGACGGTACCAGATGTCTGTCACTAGACCAGGGACGGTACCAGATGGCTGTCTAGACCAGGGACGGTACCAGATGTCTGTCACTAGACTAGGGACGGTACCAGACGTCTGTCACTAGACCATGGACGGTACCAGATGGCTGTCTAGACCAGGGACGGTACCGGATGGCTGTCTAGACCAGGGACGGTACCAGATGTCTGTCACTAGACCAGGGACGGTACCAGATGTCTGTCTTGACCAGGGACGGTACCAGATGTCTGTCACTAGACCAGGGACGGTACCAGATGTCTGTCATGAGACCAGGGACGGTACCAGATGGCTGTCTAGACCAGGGACGGTACCAGATGTCTGTCACTAGACCAGGGACGGTACCAGATATCTGTCTAGACCAGGGACGGTACCGGATGTCTGTCACTAGACCAGGGGCGGTACCAGATGTCTGTCACTAGACCAGGGACGACGGTACCAGATGTCTGTCACTAGACCAGAGACGGTACCGGATGTCTGTCACTAGACCAGGGACGGTACCAGATGTCTGTCACTAGACCAGGGACGGTACCAGATGGCTGTCATGAGACCAGGGATGGTACCAGATGGCTGTCTAGACCAGGGACGGTACCAGATGTCTGTCACTAGACCAGGGACGGTACCAGATATCTGTCTAGACCAGGGACGGTACCGGATGTCTGTCACTAGACCAGGGGCGGTACCAGATCTCTGTCACTAGACCAGGGACGACGGTACCAGATGTCTGTCACTAGACCAGGGACGGTACCAGATGGCTGTCATGAGACCAGGGATGGTACCAGATGGCTGTCTAGACCAGGGACGGTACCAGATGTCTGTCACTAGACCAGGGACGGTACCAGATATCTGTCTAGACCAGGGACGGTACCGGATGTCTGTCACTAGACCAGGGGCGGTACCAGATGTCTGTCACTAGACCAGGGACGACGGTACCAGATGTCTGTCACTAGACCAGGGACGGTACCGGATGTCTGTCACTAGACCAGGGACGGTACCGGATGTCTGTCACTAGGCCAGGGACGGTACCAGATGTCTGTCACTAGACCAGGGACGGTACCAGATAGCTGTCACTAGACCAGGGACGGTACCAGATATCTGTCACTAGACCAGGGACGATACCAGTTGTCTGTCACTAGACCAGGGACAGTACCGGATGGCTGTCACTAGACCAGGGACGGTACCAGATGTCTGTCACTAGACCAGGGACGGTACCAGATGGCTGTCATGAGACCAGGGATGGTACCAGATGGCTGTCTAGACCAGGGACGGTACCAGATGTCTGTCACTAGACCAGGGACGGTACCAGTTGTCTGTCACTAGACCAGGCACGGTACCGGATGGCTGTCTAGACCAGGGACGGTACCAGATGTCTGTCACTAGACCAGGGACGGTACCAGATGGCTGTCTAGACCAGGGACGGTACCAGATGTCTGTCACTAGACTAGGGACGGTACCAGACGTCTGTCACTAGACCATGGACGGTACCAGATGGCTGTCTAGACCAGGGACGGTACCGGATGGCTGTCTAGACCAGGGACGGTACCAGATGTCTGTCACTAGACCAGGGACGGTACCAGATGTCTGTCTTGACCAGGGACGGTACCAGATGTCTGTCACTAGACCAGGGACGGTACCAGATGTCTGTCATGAGACCAGGGACGGTACCAGATGGCTGTCTAGACCAGGGACGGTACCAGATGTCTGTCACTAGACCAGGGACGGTACCAGATATCTGTCTAGACCAGGGACGGTACCGGATGTCTGTCACTAGACCAGGGGCGGTACCAGATGTCTGTCACTAGACCAGGGACGACGGTACCAGATGTCTGTCACTAGACCAGAGACGGTACCGGATGTCTGTCACTAGACCAGGGACGGTACCAGATGTCTGTCACTAGACCAGGGACGGTACCAGATGGCTGTCATGAGACCAGGGATGGTACCAGATGGCTGTCTAGACCAGGGACGGTACCAGATGTCTGTCACTAGACCAGGGACGGTACCAGATATCTGTCTAGACCAGGGACGGTACCGGATGTCTGTCACTAGACCAGGGGCGGTACCAGATGTCTGTCACTAGACCAGGGACGACGGTACCAGATGTCTGTCACTAGACCAGGGACGGTACCGGATGTCTGTCACTAGACCAGGGACGGTACCGGATGTCTGTCACTAGGCCAGGGACGGTACCAGATGTCTGTCACTAGACCAGGGACGGTACCAGATAGCTGTCACTAGACCAGGGACGGTACCAGATATCTGTCACTAGACCAGGGACGATACCAGTTGTCTATCACTAGACCAGGGACAGTACCGGATGGCTGTCACTAGACCAGGGACGGTACCAGATGTCTGTCACTAGACCAGGGACGGTACCAGATGGCTGTCATGAGACCAGGGATGGTACCAGATGGCTGTCTAGACCAGGGACGGTACCAGATGTCTGTCACTAGACCAGGGACGGTACCAGATATCTGTCTAGACCAGGGACGGTACCGGATGTCTGTCACTAGACCAGGGGCGGTACCAGATGTCTGTCACTAGACCAGGGACGACGGTACCAGATGTCTGTCACTAGACCAGGGACGGTACCGGATGTCTGTCACTAGACCAGGGACGGTACCGGATGTCTGTCACTAGGCCAGGGATGGTACCAGATGTCTGTCACTAGACCAGGGACGGTACCAGATAGCTGTCACTAGACCAGGGACGGTACCAGATATCTGTCACTAGACCAGGGACGATACCAGTTGTCTGTCACTAGACCAGGGACAGTACCGGATGGCTGTCACTAGACCAGGGACGGTACCAGATGGCTGTCTAGACCAGGGACGGTACCAGATGGGTGTCTAGACCAGGGACGGTACCAGATGTCTGTCACTAGACCAGGGACGGTACCGGATGTCTGTCTAGACCAGGGACGGTACCAGATGTCTGTCACTAGACCAGGGACGACGGTACCAGATGTCTGTCACTAGACCAGGGACGACGGTACCAGATGTCTGTCACTAGACCAGGGACGGTACCAGATGTCTGTCACTAGACCAGGGACGGTACCAGATGTCTGTCACTAGACCAGGGACGGTACCAGATGTCTGTCACTAGACCAGGGACGGTACCAGATGTCTGTATTGACCAGGGACGGTAGCAGATGGCTGTCTAGACCAGGGACGGTACCAGATGTCTGTCACTAGACCAGAGACGGTACCATATGTCTGTCACTAGACCAGGGACGGTACCGGATGTCTGTCACTAGACCAGGGACGGTACCAGATGTCTGTCACTAGACCAGGGACGGTACCGGATGTCTGTCACTAGACCAGGGACGGTACCGGATGTCTGTCACTAGACCAGGGACGGTACCGGATGTCTGTCACTAGACCAGGGACGGTACCGGATGTCTGTCACTAGACCAGGGACGGTACCGGATGTCTGTCACTAGACCAGGGACGGTACCGGATGTCTGTCACTAGACCAGGGACGGTACCGGATGTCTGTCACTAGACCAGGGACGGTACCGGATGTCTGTCACTAGACCAGGGACGGTACCAGATGTCTGTCACTAGACCAGGGACGGTACCAGATGGCTGTCTAGACCAGGGACGGTACCAGATGGCCGTCTAGACCAGGGACGGTACCAGATGTCTGTCACTAGACCAGGGACGGTACCGGATGTCTGTCTAGACCAGGGATGGTACCGGATGTCTGTCACTAGACCAAGGACGGTACCGGATGTCTGTCACTAGACCAGGGACGGTACCAGATGGCTGTCTAGACCAGGGACAGTACCAGATGGCTGTCTAGACCAGGGACGGTACCGGATGTCTGTCACTAGACCAGGGACGGTACCGGATGTCTGTCACTAGACCAGGGACGGTACCAGATGTCTGTCACTAGACCAGGGACGGTACCGGATGTCTGTCACTAGACCAGGGATGGTACCAGATGTCTGTCACTAGACCAGGGACGGTACCGGATGTCTGTCACTAGACCAGGGATGGTACCAGATGTCTGTCACTAGACCAGGGACAGTACCGGGTGTCTGTGATGTGGACAGTGGTCACCATGCAGCGGTCATTGACCTTTCACCAACAGAGCTGTAATGAGAAGCCTGGTTATCTAGTAAACCATTATCTTGTAGAGTCAGTTGGCCAAATCAAATCAAATCAAATTTATTTATATAGCCCTTCGTACATCAGCTGATATCTCAAAGTGCTGTATAGAAACCCAGCCTAAAATCCCAAACAGCAAGCAATGCAGGTGTAGAAGCACGGTGGCTAGGAAAAACTCCCTAGAAAGGCCAAAACCTAGGAAGAAACCTAGAGAGGAATCAGGCTATGTGGTGTGGCCAGTCCTCTTCTGGCTGTGCCGGGTGGAGATTATAACAGAACATGGCCAAGTTGTTCAAATGTTCATAAATGACCAGCATGGTCCAATAATAATAAGGCAGAACAGTTGAAACTGGAGCAGCAGCACGGCCAGGTGGACTGGGGACAGCAAGGAGTCATCATGTCAGGTAGTCCTGGGGCATGGTCCTAGGACTCAGGTCCTCCGAGAGAGAGAGAGAGAGAGAGAAAAAAAGAGAGAAAGAGAGAATTAGAGAGAGCACACTTAAATTCACACAGGACACCGAATAGGACAGAAGAAGTACTCCAGACATAACAAACTGACCCTAGCCCCCCGACACATAAACTACTGCAGCATAAATACTGGAGGCTGATATAATATTACATTTCCCATTGGTGCGAGGTTCAAGTCACAGGCGGCTGGTGGCATCTTAAATGGGGAAGACAGGTTCATAGTAACGGCTGGAACAGTATGAATGAACCCTGCCATTATTATGACCCGTACTCCCCTCACCAGCCTCCTGGGGTACAGGTACGATGAAAGATTCCTTCCCTTCCTCCTCCCAGCTGTTGCAATGGTTTAAGCCCCGCCTGGTTCTCAGTGGCCACACCCACAGCGGCTGTCAGGTTCTCCATGACAACCGGTACACAGAGATCAGTGTTCCGTCCTTCAACTGGAGGAACCGCAACAACCCCAGTTTCATCCTGGTAAGTCACTCAAATCAGTAATAAACCTCTCCACTGGGACACCCAGATGTTTCACAATGTTGTTGTAGCCCTGAACTAGCTCACCTGATTACCCTAGTCAAGGACTTGAGGGTGAGTGACGAGTCGAATCTGGTGTGCTAGCTCTGGAATAGATCAAACTAACCTACGAACTCTGATGTTAACAGAGCTGTTTTTTGCTTTAGCCTTCTCCTGTATACAGGGCATTCAGAAAGTATTCAGACCCCTTGACTTTGTCCACATTTTGTTACATTACAGCCTTATTCTAAAATGTATAAAATTATTTTTTCCCCTCATCAATCTACACACAATACCTTTATAATGACATCACAATATCCCATAATAACAATACCATATGACAAAGCAAACACTTTTTATTTTCTTATACATTTATATATATGTAAAAAAAATAATGTTTACATAAGTATTGAGACTCTTTACTCAGTACTTCATTGAAGCATCTTTGGCAGCGATTACAGTCTTGAGTCTTCTTGGGTATGACGCTACAAGCTTGGCACACCTGTATTTGGGGAGTTTCTCTCATTCTTCTCTGCAGAACCTCTCAAGCCCTGTTAGGGTGGATGGAAAGCATCGCTGCACAGCTATTTTCAGGTCTCTCCAGGGATGTTCGATCGGGTTCAAGTCCAGGCTCTGGCTGGGCCACTCTGGCCAATGCTCTTCTGGCTGTGCCGGGTGGAGATTATAACAGAACATGGCCAAGATGTTCAAATGTTCATAAATGACCAGCATAGTCCAATAGTAATAAGGCAGAACAGTTGAAACTGGAGCAGCAGCACGGTCAGGTGGACTGGGGACAGCAAAGAGTCATCATGTCAGGTAGTCCTGGGGCATGGTCCTAGGGCTCAGGTCCTCCGAGAGAGAGAAAGAAAGAGAGAATTAGAGAGAGCTTATGTGGGGTGGCCAGTCCTCTTCTGGCTGTGCCGGGTGGAGATTATAACAGAACATGGCATTGTCTTGGCTGTGTGCTTAGGGTCATTGCCCTATTAGAAGGTGAACTTTCACCCCAGTCTGAGGTCCTGAGCGCTCTGGAGCAGGTTTTCATCAAGGATCTCTCTGTACTTTTCTCTGTTCATCTTCCACTCGATCCTGACTGGTCTCCCAGTCCCTGCAGCTGGAAAATGCTTCACCGTAGGGATGGTGCCAGGTATCCTCCAGACATAACGCTTGGCATTCAGGCCAAAGAGTTCAATCTTGGTTTCATGAGACCAAAGAATCTTATTTCTCATTGTCAGAGTCCTTTAGGTGCCTTTTGGCACTCCAAGCGGGCTGTCATGTGCCTTTTACTGAGGAGTGGTTCCTTCCCACCTGGCCACTCTACCATAAAGGCCTGATTGGTGGAGTGCTGCAGAGATGGTTGTCCTTCTGGAAGGTTCTCCCATATCCACAGAGGAACTCTGGAGCTCTGTCAGAGTGACCATCGGGTTCTTGGTCACCTCCCAGACCAATGCCCTTCTCACCCGATTGTTCAGTTTGGTCGGGTGGCCATCTCTATGAAGAGTCTTGGTGGCTCCAAATGTCTCCATTTCAGAATGATGGAGGCCACTGTGTTCTTGGGGACCTTCAATGCTGCAGAAATGTTTTGGGACCCTTTCCCAGATCTGTGCCTCGACTCAATCCTGTCTCGGCTCTCTACGGACAATTCCTTCGACCTTATGGCTTGGTTTTCGCTCTGTCATGCACTGTAAACTGTGGGACCTTATATAGACAGGTGTGAGCTTTTCCAAATAATGCCCAATCAATTGAATTTACCACAGATGGACTCCAATCAAGTTGTAGAAACATCTCAATGATGATCAATGGGAAACAGGATGCACCTGAGCTCAACTTCAAGTCTCATAGCAAAGGGTCTGAATAGTTATATTATTATTTCTAAAAACCTTATTTTCGCTTTGTCATTTTGGGGTAGTGTGATGTCATTATGGGGTAGTGTGATGTCATTATGGGGTAGTGTGATGTCATTATGGGGTAGTGTGATGTCATTATGGGGTAGTGTGATGTCATTTTGGGGCAGTGTGATGTCATTATGGGGCAGGGTGATGTCATTATGGGGCAGGGTGATGTCATTATGGGGCAGTGTGATGTCATTATGGGGCAGTGTGATGTCATTATGGGGCAGTGTGATGTCATTATGGGGCAGGGTGATGTCATTATGGGGCAGGGTGATGTCATTATGGGGCAGTGTGATGTCATTATGGGGCAGGGTGATGTCATTATGGGGTAGTGTGTATAGATTGAGGAAAATAATTGAAACTATTTTAGAATAAGGCTGTAATTCTAACTAAATGTGGAAAAGGGAAGGGGTCTGAATACTTTCCGAATGCCCTGTACGCCATAGACACAATATATACAGTATTACCTTTCTTTCTCTCTCTCTCTCAGGGTTCTTTCTCTCCAAGCGGTTACGGCCTGTCGAAGTGTTTCCTTCCAGAGGAGAGTACGGTGATAGCTCTGTACTGTTCTACCGGAGCCAGCCTCCTCCTCCTCCCTCTGGTCCACTGCCTGTGGATAAGAGGTCTTCTCCGGTGCCTCAACTTCTGTCCCATCAGCAAACACAAGTCTCTCTGATCGTCTCAGGTAGAGGTTGTCCCTGACTGCTGAATGATACTGGGTCAGATACTGGATGCTGTCCTCCCTGTCATGCAGAGAGATGGCTATGCTGTCATCCCGGTCATGCAGAGAGTTGGCTATGCTGTCGTCCCGGTCATGCAGAGAGGTGGCTATGCTGTCGTCCCTGTCGTGCAGAGAGGTGGCTATGCTGTCGTCCCTCTCATGCAGAGAGGTGGCTATGCTGTCCTCCCTCTCATGCAGAGAGGTGGCTATGCTGTCCTCCCTCTCATGCAGAGAGGTGGCTATGCTGTCCTCCCTCTCATGCAGAGAGGTGGCTATGCTGTCATCCCGGTCATGCATAGAGGTGGCTATGCTGTCATCCCGGTCATGCAGAGAGGTGGCTATGCTGTCGTCCCTCTCATGCAGAGAGGTGGCTATGCTGTCGTCCCTCTCGTGCAGAGAGGTGGCTATGCTGTCGTCCCTGTCGTGCAGAGAGGTGGCTATGCTGTCGTCCCTGTCGTGCAGAGAGGTGGCTATGCTGTCGTCCCTGTCGTGCAGAGAGGTGGCTATGCTGTCGTCCCTGTCGTGCAGAGAGGTGGCTATGCTGTCGTCCCTCTCGTGCAGAGAGGTGGCTATGCTGTCGTCCCTCTCGTGCAGAGAGGTGGCTATGCTGTCGTCCCTCTGATGCAGAGAGATGGCTATGCTGTCATCCCTGTCATGCAGAGAGGTGGCTATGCTGTCGTCCCTGTCATGCAGAGGTGGCTATGCTGTCGTCCCTGTCATGCAGAGGTGGCTATGCTGTCGTCCCTGTCATGCAGAGGTGGCTATGCTGTCGTCCCTCTCATGCAGAGGTGGCTATGCTGTCGTCCCTCTCATGCAGAGAGGTGGCTATGCTGTCGTCCCTGTCATGCAGGAAGGTGGCTATGCTGTCGTCCCTGTCATGCAGAGAGGTGGCTATGCTGTCCTCCCTCTCATGCAGAGAGGTGGCTATGCTGTCCTCCCTCTCATGCAGAGGTGGCTATGCTGTCCCTGTCATGCAGAGAGGTGGCTATGCTGTCGTCCCTGTCATGCAGAGTGGTGACCAACGCTCCTGCCGGAGCGCTACTGGTACCTGCTTCACACTATAGAACCGAACCGTACTCTGCTGGCTCAGATATTTTTATTTTGTCCAATTGTCCTTTCCAGTATGGTTCCAGCAACTATGATTGTTGCATTACCAGGCTCGTCCAGTACAGCTCTACTCGGGTTAGTAGTGTGAAAAGGGGAAAGAGTTCTCCAGGGGTAGTGTTGACCAACTCTGCCCTAATAGTACCTTAACATTAGTATTGGGGATACAGTGATCTGATTCTAGATCTGTAGTTAAGGACAGCTTCTACCTGGAGAGCACCTGTGTGTTGGAATCACGTTGGCTCTATTCATGCCATTTCTATCTGCAACATTTGACTACTGAATGTGGTGCAGGAAATATGGTGCCCCCCTCCCCCCCGCCCTGAGAAGTATTGAAGTTCACAGTCTCCCATCTCCGGCCTGTATTCGTAAAACCATCTCAGAGTAGTAGTGCTGATCTAGGATCAGGCGGCTATTCCTGTCCATGTCATCTCATTCATTGTGATCTCAAAAGGCTAAACTGATCCTAGATCAGCAGTCCTACTCTGGAAGAGGGTTTATGGCTACAGGTTCTGATCTCTGTACGGCCTGTATATATACAGTACAGAAGTCTAATACAAGATATGGAAGCGCATGTCTTCAACCAACATTTGATGTATAGCATTGACACACACACACACACACCTACCCACCTTATGGCCCTAATGTGTTAATGTGCTTCTTTTAAGACCGTTGTTTTACACCAGGTTTTTCCCCCTGTGTAAATCCAATGCTTCTACCTGGAGAGAAATATGGTGCCCCCCCCCCCCCCCCCCCCAGGTTTTCCCCCCCTGTGTAAATCCAATGTAAATACGAATACATTTAAAAAAGCTGATTATTGTCAACAGAGTTCAGGTGAATTTGTTGTGACTGTAGATCAATGCGGCAGAACCATCTGGAAACAGTTTCTATTACAGCGCGTTGATATCAGTTAACCAGGAACTAACTAGGCATGAAACTGTCTCAACAGTTCTCATCTGCATCATTACCACCGTAGTGACACGGTAACATATTAAAAACATTTTAAAAAGGATCCTATGTATTTATGTTTTACCTTTATTTAACCAGGCAAGTCAGTTAAGAATAAATTCTTATTTTCAATGACGGCCTAGGAACAGTGGGTTAAACTGCCTTGTTCAGGGGCAGAACGACAGATTTGTACCTTGTCAGCTCGAGGATTTGAACTTGCAACCTTTCGGTTCCAAGTCCAACGCTCTAACCACTAGGCTACGCTGCCATTATTAAATGGTCACCGTCCAGACATCACATATGGAAGTGACTTAACTGAAAGAGGTAAAAACATTGATGGGCTTTAAACGTTGTTGCTTCAACCTAGACCACTTAGACAACTTACAACAGGAACCGTAGGACTGGTCAAAATAAGTGCACTATATAGGGAATAGGGTGCCATTTGAGATGCCATCACTAACTCACCACAGAGACACTGGCCATGTCCGAATATCCATACTAGCATACTAAATACAGTGCCTTGCGAAAGTATTCGGCCCCCTTGAACTTTGCGACCTTTTGCCACATTTCAGGCTTCAAACATAAAGATATAAAACTGTATTTTTTTGTGAAGAATCAACAGCAAGTGGGACACAATTTATTGGATATTTCAAACTTTTTTAACAAATCAAAAACTGAAAAATTGGGCGTGCAAAATTATTCAGCCCCTTTACTTTCAGTGCAGCAAACTCTCTCCAGAAGTTCAGTGAGGATTTCTGAATGATCCAATGTTGACCTAAATGACTAATGATGATAAATACAATCCACCTGTGTGAAATATCCAAAAAATGTCGTTCCACAAAAAAATACAGTTTTATATTTTTATGTTTGAAGCCTGAAATGTGGCAAAAGGTCGCAAAGTTCAAGAGGGCCGAATACTTTCGCAAGGCACTGTAGTATGTGGTGGGGGGGGGGGGGGGGGGGGGATTTATAGTGTGTGAAATTTCACTCAGTTGGTAGCAGAATACATTGTGACTCCTGTTTGCCACATTTTCAATTTAGGTCTAGAAGACACTGTGTGCCCTCAGACATGGAAGGAGTCAAAGGTCATTCCGCTACCCAAGAATAGCAGAGCACCCTTTAATGGTTCAAACAGACAACCAATCAGCCTGTTACAAGTGCTTAGCAAAATTTAGGAATAAATTGTGTTTGATCAAATACAAAGTTATTTTTACAGAAAACTAATTAACAGACAGACTTTCAGCATGCTTATAGAGAAGGGCACTCAACATGCTCGGCACTGACACAAATTACTGATGATCGGCTGAAATAAATTGATAGTAAGAAGATTGTGAGAGCTGTTTTGCTACACTTCAGCACAGCTTTTGATGTCATTGATCATAACCTATTGCTGAAAAAAAAACATAGGTGTAATGGATTTGCATCCCTCTGCCTTATCATGGATTGAGAGTTAACACAGGGGGCTTTCGTGAGTAGAGACTCATGCAAATTCAGTTCAGTGTGGTGTACCGCAGGGCAGCCGGCTAGGGACATTATTGTTTAATGTTTTTACAAATGACCTTGAATAATGCCTGTGAGGTGGGTGGCAAGGAATAAGCTAGTCCTAAATATTTCTAAAACTAAAAACATTGTATTTGGAACAAATCATTCACTAAACCCTAAACCTCAGCTAAATCTTGTAATAAATAATGTAGTAATTGAGCAAGTTGAGGAGACTAAACTGCTTGGAGTAACCCTGGACTGGAAACTGTCATGGTAAAAACATATTGACACAAAAGTAGCTAAGATGGGGAGAAGTATGTGTATGATAAGCCGCTGCCCTGCTTTATTTAACTGCACTATCAACAAGGCAGATCCTACAGGCTCTAGTTTCTACCTTCTTAACAACACTATCAACAAGGCAGATCCTACAGGCTCTAGTTTCTACCTTCTTAACAACACTATCAACAAGGCAGATCCTACAGGCTCTAGTTTCTACCTTCTTAACAACACTATCAACAAGGCAGGTCTTACAGGCTCTAGTTTCTACCTTAACAACACTATCAACAAGGCAGATCCTACAGGCTCTAGTTTCTACCTTCTTAACAACACTATCAACAAGGCAGGTCCTACAGGCCCTAGTTTCTACCTTCTTAACAACACTATCAACAAGGCAGGTCCTACGGGCCCTAGTTTCTACCTTCTTAACAACACTATCAACAAGGAAGGTCCTACAGGCCCTGTTTTGTCTCATCTGGACTACTGTTCAGTCAGGTGCCACAAAAATGTGAAAATTACAATTGGTTCAGAACAGTATGGCTGGCCCTTGGATGTACACAGAGAGCTAACATTGATAATATGCATGTCAATCTCTCCTGGCTCAAAGTGGAGGAGAGATTGACTTCATCACTACTTGTATCTGTGAGAGGTTGACATGTTGAATGCATCGAGCTATCTGTTTAAACTACTGGCACACAGCTCAGACACCCATACATACCCAACAAGACATGCCACCAGAGGTCTGTTTAAACTACTAACACACAGCTCAGACACCCATACATACCCCACAAGACATGCCACCAGAGGTCTGTTTAAACTACTAACACACAGCTCAGACACCCATACATACCCCACTAGACATGCCACAGGAGGTCTCTTCAAAGTCCCCAAGTCCAGAACAGACTATGGGAGGTGCACAGTACTACATAGAGCCATGACTACATGGAACTCTATTCCACAGTACTACACAGAGCCATGACTACATGGAACTCTATTCCACAGTACTACATAGAGCCATGACTACATGGAACTCTATTCCACAGTACTACATAGAGCCATGACTACATGGAACTCTATTCCACAGTACTACATAGAGCCATGACTACATGGAACTCTATTCCACAGTACTACATAGAGCCATGACTACATGGAACTCTATTCCACAGTACTACATAGAGCCATGACTACATGGAACTCTATTCCTCAGTACTACATAGAGCCATGACTACATGGAACTCTATTCCACAGTACTACATAGAGCCATGACTACATGGAACTCTATTCCACAGTACTACATAGAGCCATGACTACATGGAACTCTATTCCACAGTACTACATAGAGCCATGATTACATGGAACTCTATTCCACAGTACTACATAGAGCCATGACTACATGGAACTCTATTCCACAGTACTACATAGAGCCATGACTACATGGAACTCTATTCCACAGTACTACATAGAGCCATGACTACATGGAACTCTATTCCACAGTACTACATAGAGCCATGACTACATGGAACTCTATTCCACAGTACTACATAGAGCCATGACTACATGGAACTCTATTCCACAGTACTACATAGAGCCATGACTACATGGAACTCTATTCCACAGTACTACATAGAGCCATGACTACATGGACCTCTATTCCACAGTACTACATAGAGCCATGACTACATGGAACTCTATTCCACAGTACAACATAGAGCCATGACTACATGGAACTCTATTCCACAGTACTACATAGAGCCATGACTACATGGACCTCTATTCCACAGTACTACATAGAGCCATGACTACATGGAACTCTATTCCACAGTACTACATAGAGCCATGATTACATGGAACTCTATTCCACAGTACTACATAGAGCCATGACTACATGGACCTCTATTCCACAGTACTACATAGAGCCATGACTACATGGAACTCTATTCCACAGTACTACATAGAGCCATGATTACATGGAACTCTATTCCACAGTACTACATAGAGCCATGACTACATGGAACTCTATTCCACAGTACTACATAGAGCCATGACTACATGGAACTCTATTCCACAGTACTACATAGAGCCATGACTACATGGAACTCTATTCCACAGTACTACATAGAGCCATGACTACATGGAACTCTATTCCACAGTACTACATAGAGCCATGACTACATGGAACTCTATTCCACAGTACTACATAGTGCCATGACTACATGGAACTCTATTCCACAGTACTACATAGCGCCATGACTACATGGAACTCTATTCCACAGTACTACATAGAGCCACGACTACATGGAACTCTATTCCACAGTACTACATAGAGCCATGACTACATGGAACTCTATTCCACAGTACTACATAGAGCCATGACTACATGGAACTCTATTCCACAGTACTACATAGAGCCATGACTACATGGAACTCTATTCCACAGTACTACATAGAGCCATGACAACATGGAACTCTATTCCACACTACTACATAGAGCCATGACTACATGGAACTCTATTCCACAGTACTACATAGAGCCATGACTACATGGAACTCTATTCCTCAGTACTACATAGAGCCATGACTACATGGAACTCTATTCCACAGTACTACATAGAGCCATGACTACATGGAACTCTATTCCACAGTACTACATAGAGCCATGACTACATGGAACTCTATTCCACAGTACTACATAGAGCCATGATTACATGGAACTCTATTCCACAGTACTACATAGAGCCATGACTACATGGAACTCTATTCCACAGTACTACATAGAGCCATGACTACATGGAACTCTATTCCACAGTACTACATAGAGCCAGGACTACATGGAACTCTATTCCACAGTACTACATAGAGCCATGACTACATGGAACTCTATTCCACAGTACTACATAGAGCCATGACTACATGGAACTCTATTCCACAGTACTACATAGCGCCACGACTACATGGAACTCTATTCCACAGTACTACATAGCGCCACGACTACATGGAACTCTATTCCACAGTACTACATAGAGCCACGACTACATGGAACTCTATTCCACAGTACTACATAGAGCCATGACTACATGGAACTCTATTCCACAGTACTACATAGAGCCATGACAACATGGAACTCTATTCCACAGTACTACATAGAGCCATGATTACATGGAACTCTATTCCACAGTACTACATAGAGACATGACTACATGGAACTCTATTCCACAGTACTACATAGAGCCATGATTACATGGAACTCTATTCCACAGTACTACATAGAGCCATGACTACATGGAACTCTATTCCACAGTACTACATAGAGCCATGACTACATGGAACTCTATTCCACAGTACTACATAGAGCCATGACTACATGGAACTCTATTCCACAGTACTACATAGAGCCATGACTACATGGAACTCTATTCCACAGTACTACATAGAGCCATGACTACATGGAACTCTATTCCACAGTACTACAGAGCCATGACTACATGGAACTCTATTCCACAGTACTACATAGAGCCATGACTACATGGAACTCTATTCCACAGTACTACATAGAGCCATGACTACATGGAACTCTATTCCACAGTACTACATAGAGCCATGACTACATGGAACTCTATTCCACAGTACTACATAGAGCCATGACTACATGGAACTCTATTCCACAGTACTACAGAGCCATGACTACATGGAACTCTATTCCACAGTACTACATAGAGCCATGACTACATGGAACTCTATTCCACAGTACTACAGAGCCATGACTACATGGAACTCTATTCCACAGTACTACATAGAGCCATGACTACATGGAACTCTATTCCACAGTACTACATAGAGCCATGACTACATGGAACTCTATTCCACAGTACTACATAGAGCCATGACTACATGGAACTCTATTCCACAGTACTACATAGAGCCATGACTACATGGAACTCTATTCCACAGTACTACATAGAGCCATGACTACATGGAACTCTATTCCACAGTACTACATAGAGCCATGACTACATGGAACTCTATTCCACAGTACTACATAGAGCCATGACTACATGGAACTCTATTCCACAGTACTACATAGAGCCATGACTACATGGAACTCTATTCCACAGTACTACATAGAGCCATGACTACATGGAACTCTATTCCACAGTACTACATAGAGCCATGACTACATGGAACTCTATTCCACAGTACTACATAGAGCCATGACTACATGGAACTCTATTCCACAGTACTACATAGAGCCATGACTACATGGAACTCTATTCCACAGTACTACATAGAGCCATGACTACATGGAACTCTATTCCACAGTACTACATAGAGCCATGACTACATGGAACTCTATTCCACAGTACTACATAGAGCCATGACTACATGGAACTCTATTCCACAGTACTACATAGAGCCATGACTACATGGAACTCTATTCCACAGTACTACATAGAGCCAAGACTACATGGAACTCTATTCCACATCAGGTAACTGATGCAGCAGGAGAATCAGATTTATAAACAGATGAAAAAACACCTTAATGACCAGCGGTGAAGCAACACAAACATGGATTTTGTTCTGTATATATGTGGTAGTGGTTGGGTAGGGGCCTGAGGGCACACAGTCAATGTATTGTAATGTTTTTAACATTGTATGAACTGCCTTGATTTTACTGGACCCCAGGAAGAGTCAAGGCAGCAGCTAATGGGAATCCAAAATAAATACCAACAGCAAAGCGCCATCACCTCCATTCTTCACGGTGGGAACCACACATGCAGAGATCATCCGTTCACCTACTCAAATTTGGACTCATCAGACCAAAGGACAGATTTCCACCGGGCTAATGTCCAATGCTCATGTTTCTTGACCCAATCACGTCTCTTCTTCTTCTTCTTCTTATTATTATTATTATTATTATTATGTGTCCTTTAGTAATGGTTTCTTTGCAGCAATTCAACCATGAAGGCCTGATTCACACAGTCTCCTCTGAATAGTTGATGTTGAAATGTGTCTGTTACGTGAACTCTTAAGCATTTATTTGGGCTGCAATTTCCGAGGCTGGTAATTCTAATGAACTTATCCTCTGCAACAGAGGTAACTCCGGGTCTTCCTTTCCTGTGGTGGTCCTCATGAGAGCCAGTTTCATCATAGCGCTTGATTGATTTTGCGGCTGCACTTGAAGGAACTTTCAAAGTTCTAGAAATGTTCAGGCTTGACTGACCTTCATGTCTTAAAGTGATGGACTGTCATTTCCCTTTGCTTATTTGAGCTGTTTTTGCCATAATATGGACTTCGTCTTTAAGCAAATAGGGCTATCTTCTGTATACCACCCCTACCTTGTCACAACACACCTGATTGGCTCAAACACATTAAGAAGGAAATAAATTCCACAAATGAACTTAACAATGCACACCTGTTAATTGAAATGCATTCCAGGTGACTCGAAGCTGGTTGACAGAATACCAAGAGTGTGCAAAGCTGTCATCAATGCAAAGGGTGGCTATTTTGAAGAATCTCAAATACAAAATATATTTAGATTTTTTTTTGTGTCTTTTTGGTTACTACATGATTCCATATGTGTTATTTCATAGTTTAGATGTCTTCATTATTCTTCTACAATAAAGAAAAACCCTTGAATGAGTAGTTGTGTCCAAACTTTTGACTGGTACTGTATGACCACTCAGCTGGGCAGTGCAACAAAACTATGGTCTGTAGGACATGTCTGGTTGACCGAGAAGGCAGAGCAACGCCCTATTATGGACAGACCTCTTACCATTTTAGCAACAGTTGAGTCTTTGTTTTGATCTTGACAGTTTGCTATCTAGGGTTACACCCAGCAGTTTAGTCTCCTAAATTTGCTCAATCGCCACATTTGTTAAGTGTTGCAGTCATTTCAGTCGCTGACGTATATAGTGTTGATTCATTTGCATACATAGACACACTGGCTTTACTCAAAGCCATCCATTAGTAAATATTGAAAAAATTAAGGGGCCTTGAAAGCTGCCCTGAGGAATTCCTGATTCTACCTGGATTATGTTGGAGAGGCTTCCATTAAAGAACACCCTCTGTGTTCTGTTAGACATGTAACTATTTATCCACATTATAGCAGGGGGTGTAAAGCCATAACACATACATTTTTCCAGCAGCAGACTATGATCGATAATGTCAAAAGCCGCACTGAAGTCCAATAAAACAGCCCCCCAATCTTTTTATCATCAATTTCTCTCAGCCAATCATCAGTCATTTGTGTAAGTGGGGTAGCCTAGTGGTTAGAGTGTTGGACTAGTAACTGAAAGGTTGCAAGGTCGAATCCCCGAGCTGACGAGGTAACAATCTGTCGTTCTGCCCCTGAACGAGGCAGGTAACCCACAGTTCCTAGGCCGTCATTGAAAGTAAGAATTTGTTCTTAACTGACTTGACTAGTTAAATAAAGGTAAAATTAAATTTAAAAAAAATGTTGCGCTTGTTTACTAAGGGTTGGTATTAAGCTGATTGGTTGGCTATTTGAGCCAGTAAAGCCAGTACACTATATACACTACAGAGACACTATATACACTATAGAGACACTATATACACTACAGAGACACTATATACACTACAGAGACACTATAGAGACACTATATACACTACAGAGACACTATAGAGAGACACTATATACACTATAGAGACACTATATACACTACAGAGACACTATATACACTACATAGACACTATAGGGACACTATATACACAATAGAGACACTATATACACACCACAGAGACACTATACACACCATAGAGACTATATACACTACATAGACACTATATACACACTACAGAGACACAATACACACGACAGAGACACTATATACACTATAGAGACACTATATAGACTATATACACACACTATATACACTATAGAGACACTATACACACTATAGAGACACTATATACACTATATACACTATATACACACTATAGAGACACTATATACACTATAGAGCCACTATATACCTATAGAGAAACTATATACACTACAGAGATACTATACACACTATAGAGACGTTATATACACTATAGAGAAACGATATACACTAGAGATACTATACACACTACAATATAAACACTATATACACTATACACAATATAGAGACGCTAAATACACTATACAGATACTATAGAGACAGTATAGGCTCCATACACACTAGAGCCACTATAAAGACTAGACACACTACAGAGCCACTATAAAGACTACACACACTACAGAGCCACTATAAAGACTACACACACTACAGAGCCACTATAAAGACTAGACACACACTACAGAGCCACTATAAAAAGACTACACACACTACAGAGCCACTATAAAGACTAGACACACTACAGAGCCAATATAAAGACTAGACACACTACAGAGCCACTATAAACTACAGAGCCACTATAAACACTACACACACTACAGAGCCACTATAAACACTACACACACTACAGAGCCACTATAAATCAAAATCAAATCAAATTTTATTTGTCACATACACATGGTTAGCAGATGTTAATGCGAGTGTAGCGAAATGCTTGTGCTTCTAGTTCCGACAATGCAGTAATAACGAACAAGTAATCTAACTAACAATTCCAAAAAAACTACTGTCTTATACACAGTGTAAGGGGATAAAGAATATGTACATAAGGATATATGAATGAGTGATGGTACAGAGCAGCATAGGCAAGATACAGTAGATGATATCGAGTACAGTATATACATATGAGATGAGTATGTAAACCAAGTGGCATAGTTAAAGTGGCTAGTGATACATGTATTACATAAGGATGCAGTCGATGATATAGAGTACAGTATCTACGTATGCATATGAGATGAATAATGTAGGGTAAGTAACATTATATAAGGTAGCATTGTTTAAAGTGGCTAGTGATATATTTACATCATTTCCCATCAATTCCCATTATTAAAGTGGCTGGAGTAGAGTCAGTGTCATTGACAGTGTGTTGGCAGTAGCCACTCAATGTTAGTGGTGGCTGTTTAACAGTCTGATGGCCTTGAGATAGAAGTAGTTTTTCAGTCTCTCGGTCCCAGCTTTGATGCACCTGTACTGACCTCGCCTTCTGGATGACAGCGGGGTGAACAGGCAGTGGCTCGGGTGGTTGTTGTCCTTGATAATCTTTATGGCCTTCCTGTAACATCGGGTGGTGTAGGTGTCCTGGAGGGAAGGTAGTTTGCCCCCGGTGATGCGTTGTGCAGACCTCACTACCCTCTGGAGAGCCTTACGGTTGAGGGCGGTGCAGTTGCCATACCAGGCGGTGGGTGATACAGCCCGCCAGGATGCTCTCGATTGTGCATCTGTAGAAGTTTGTGAGTGCTTTTGGTGACAAGCCAAATTTCTTCAGCCTCCTGAGGTTGAAGAGGCGCTGCTGCGCCTTCCTCACGATGCTGTCTGTGTGAGTGGACCAATTCAGTTTGTCTGTGATGTGTATGCCGAGGAACTTAAAACTTGCTACCCTCTCCACTACTGTTCCATCGATGTGGATGGGGGGGTGTTCCCTCTGCTGTTTCCTGAAGTCCACAATCATCTCCTTAGTTTTGTTGACGTTGAGTGTGAGGTTATTTTCCTGACACCACACTCCGAGGGCCCTCACCTCCTCCCTGTAGGCCGTCTCGTCGTTGTTGGTAATCAAGCCTACCACTGTTGTGTCGTCCGCAAACTTGATGATTGAGTTGGAGGCGTGCGTGGCCACGCAGTCGTGGGTGAACAGGGAGTACAGGAGAGGGCTCAGAACGCACCCTTGTGGGGCCCCAGTGTTGAGGATCAGCGGGGAGGACTAGACACACTACAGAGCCACTATAAAGACTAGACACACTACAGAGCCACTATAAACTACAGAGCCACTATAAACACTACAGAGCCACTATAAACTACAGAGCCACTATAAAGACTAGACACACTACAGAGCCACTATAAAGACTTGACACACTACAGAGCCACTATAAAGACTAGACACACTACAGAGCCACTATAAAGACTACACACACTACAGAGCCACTATAAAGACTACACACACACTACAGAGCCACTATAAACTACAGAGCCACTATAAAGACTACACACACTACAGAGCCACTATAAAGACTACACACACTACAGAGCCACTATAAAGACTACACACACACTACAGAGCCACTATAAAGACTACACACACACTACAGAGCCACTATAAAGACTACACACACACTACAGAGCCACTATAAAGACTACACACACACTACAGAGCCACTATAAAGACTACACACACACTACAGAGCCACTATAAAGACTACACACACTACAGAGCCACTATAAAGACTACACACACTACAGAGCCACTATAAAGACTACACACACTACAGAGCCACTATAAAGACTACACACACTAGAGACTATACACACTATAGAGACAATACGCACTATAGAGACTACACCCACTATACACAGTATAGAGACTATACACACTATATAGACTATACACACCAGAGAGACTACACCCACTATACGCAGTATAGAGACTACATACACTAGAGACTATACACACTAGAGACTACACCCACTATACACAGTATAGAGACTATACACACTATATAGACTATACACACTATATAGACTATACACACTATAGAGACTACACCCACTATACGCAGTATAGAGACTACATACACTAGAGACTATACCCACTATAGAGACAATACGCACTATAGAGCCTACACCCACTATACGCAGTATAGAGACTATACACACTAGAGACTATACACACTATAGAGACTAGACACATTGTATAAACAAGATACACTATAGAGACTAGAGACACTATATAGACTAGACACACTATAGAGACAAGACACACTATAGAGACTAGACACACTAGAGACTAGAGCCTAGACACACTATATAGACAAGACACACTATAGAGACACATTATATAGACTAGACACATTATATAGAATATAGACACTATAGAGACTAGAGACACTATAGAGACTAGACACATTATAGACTAGAGACTAGACACATTATATAGACTAGAGACTAAACACATTATATAGACTAGAGACACTATAGAGACTAAACACATTATATAGACTAGACACTAGACACATATAGACTAGACACACTACACTTTTTTTTTGCCACGATCGTCCCCAGCAACAGGTCCACTGGGTCAGAGAAAGGGTGGTTACCATGCCAACAGCTCCAGTCAGTCCCCACTTAGCACAGCCGTCAGTTCAACATGTAGTTTTGATTTACATTTGGTCGAGTTGTCATCGTTGTTGCATCCTCATCATCTCATGGATTTTTAGGTGGGTTGAAATTCCTAGTTACCTCTTGGTGTGCTGTGGACATGTTCCTCTTGGTGCATCGGGAGGCATAACACTCACTCTCTCTCCTCTCACCCACTCACTCTCTCTCTCTCCTCTCGCCCACTCACTCTCTCTCCTCTCTCCCACTCACTCTCTCTCCTCTCGCCCACTGACTCTCTCCCCTCTCGCCCACTGACTCTCTCTCCTCTCGCCCACTGACTCTCTCTCCTCTCGCCCACTGACTCTCTCTCCTCTCGCCCACTGACTCTCTCTCCTCTCGCACACTGACTCTCTCTCCTCTCGCACACTGACTCTCCCCTCGCACACTCCCTCTCCTCTCACACACTGACTATCTCCTCTCACACACTGACTATCTCCTCTCACCCACTGACTCTCTCTCCTCTCGCCCACTGACTCTCTCTCCTCTCGCCCACTGACTCTCTCTCCTCTCGCCCACTGACTCTCTCTCCTCTCGCCCACTGACTCTCTCTCCTCTCGCCCACTGACTCTCTCTCCTCTCGCCCACTGACTCTCTCTCCTCTCGCCCACTGACTCTCTCTCCTCTCGCCCACTGACTCTCTCTCCTCTCGCCCACTGACTCTCTCTCCTCTCGCCCACTGACTCTCTCTCCTCTCGCCCACTGACTCTCTCTCCTCTCGCCCACTGACTCTCTCTCCTCTCGCACACTGACTCTCTCTCCTCTCGCACACTGACTCTCTCTCCTCTCGCACACTGACTCTCTCTCCTCTCGCACACTGACTCTCTCTCCTCTCGCACACTGACTCTCCCCTCGCACACTCCCTCTCCTCTCACACACTGACTATCTCCTCTCACCCACTGACTCTCTCTCGCCCACTGACTCTCTCTCCTCTCGCCCACTGACTCTCTCTCCTCTCGCCCACTGACTCTCTCCTCTCGCCCACTGACTCTCTCTCCTCTCGCACACTGACTCTCTCTCCTCTCGCACACTGACTCTCTCTCCTCTCGCACACTGACTCTCTCTCCTCTCGCACACTGACTCTCTCTCCCCTCGCACACTGACTCTCCCCTCGCACACTCCCTCTCCTCTCACACACTGACTATCTCCTCTCACCCACTGACTCTCTCTCGCCCACTGACTCTCTCTCCTCTCGCCCACTGACTCTCTCTCCTCTCGCCCACTGACTCTCTCTCCTCTCGCCCACTGACTCTCTCTCCTCTCGCCCACTGACTCTCTCTCCTCTAGCACACTGACTCTCTCTCCTCTCGCACACTGACTCTCTCCTCGCACACTCCCTCTCCTCTCACACACTGACTATCTCCTCTCACCCACTGACTCTCTCTCGCCCACTGACTCTCTCTCCTCTCGCCCACTGACTCTCTCTCCTCTCGCCCACTGACTCTCTCTCCTCTCGCCCACTGACTCTCTCTCCTCTCGCCCACTGACTCTCTCTCCTCTCGCCCACTGACTCTCTCTCCTCTCGCCCACTGACTCTCTCTCCTCTCGCCCACTGACTCTCTCTCCTCTCGCACACTGACTCTCTCCCCTCTCGCACACTGACTCTCTCCCCTCTCGCACACTGACTCTCTCCCCTCTCGCACACTGACTCCCTCTCCTCGCGCACACTCACTCCCTCTCCTCTCGCACACTCACTCCCTCTCCTCTCACACACTCCCTCTCTCTCACACACTCCCTCTCATCTCACACACGCTCTCCTCTCACACACTCTCTCCTCTCACACACTCTCTCCTCTCACACACTCTCTCTCCTCTCACCCACTCTCTCCTCTCACCCACTCTCTCCTCTCACCCACTCTCTCCTCTCACCCACTCTCCTCTCACCCACTCTCCTCTCACCCACTCTCTCCTCTCACCCACTCTCACCCACTCACCCACTCTCACCCACCCACTCACCCACTCTCTCTCCTCTCACACGCTCTCTCCTCTCTGTCTTACACTCTCACACTATCTCTCTCTGACTTGCACTCTCACACACTCTCTCTCTCTGACTCGCACACACTGACTCTCACTCTCACACGGACTCTCACACGGACTCTCTCTCACACGGACTCTCTCTCTCTTCTCACACACACACACACGCACACGCACTGACACACATCATTAAACATGTATACTTTGTACATATATATTTATATAGACCTATAAATTTACATGTACATACATTTATAAAAGGTAACAACTTAGGTACATACACTCGCTCTCTTCCGTCATCATCATCATCACACACAATGTGACTCACTCTCTCTCCTCTCATACACTCGCTCTCTTCCGTCATCATCATCACACACAATGTGACTCTGTGAGTCTATCTTCCTTATAGGCACACGCTCACAGACATCATACATGTACAGGTTCTCAGACATACTTCATCATATTGAAAAAGAGTTGCTTCCTATTCAAACAACAACAACACCAGGTTGCAATGTTGGACACTTTCAATGAATCTCCGATGTTTTTGTTGTTGTTTTTTAACTCTCTTTAAAGCTGTGGAATTAAAACATTTTAAAAAAGGAGAGAAACTGTATGTGTGTGGAGGGGGGTGGGCATGGTTTGAGTCCCATATGGCAGCCTACTTCCCATACAGGGCACTACTTTAGAGTCCTATTGGTCCTGGTCTATAGTAGTGCACTATATAGGGAATAGGCTGTGATCTGTGACGCGGCCATGGCTTTCATTCGCTGCAGCATCTTCCTCAGCGCAGGTCAGTGGTTCGTTTGCATAATGTATACAGGTTTTAGGAATCCCTCTTGTTTTGTGTTTACTAAACAACATTTCCTTCTATTCTTTTTTTATTTATAAAGCAGAAACCCTGTAAAGAGAGAAAGTCTCTAAAACACCGCAGAGAGTCGGTCACCGCTGCATGTGTTGTTGTTAGAGAGGGTTGTTGACATCAAGCTGTACAACGCAGGTCAAGGGGTCAGAAAACATACTTAATTCCCAGCTCAATGTACAGGTACAGCCATAATCAAGGCACAAAAATCTACAAGTAGATTTGTTTTTCTTTCAATAAAGTAGTTGTACAAAATAATATAACATTGTACAGTCTGTACAGGATAAGAAGCCTTGTTCAGTTCAGTCTTTTAAGAAAAAAACAATAATGACTACATGTTCTCTCTTGCCCCTCTGCCCTCTGTCAAAGAAGAAGTGCCCCCCCTCCTCTGTCATAGATGTGCCCCCCCTCCTCTGTCATAGATGTGTCACCCCTCCTCTGTCATAGATGTGTCACACCTCCTCTGTCATAGATGTGTCACACCTCCTCTGTCATAGATGCCCCCCCCCCTCCCCTGTCATAGATGCGCCCCCCTCCTCTGTCATAGATGTGTCCCCCCTCCTCTGTCATAGATGTGTCCCCCCTCCTCTGTCATAGATGTGTCCCCCCTCCTCTGTCATAGATGTGTCCCCCCTCCTCTGTCATAGATGCGTCCCCCCATCTGTTATAGAAGATACAGTTGAAGTCGGAAGTTTACATACACTTAGGTTGGAGTCATTAAAACTAGTTTTTCAACAACTCCACAAATGTCTTGTTCACAAACTATAGTTTTGGCAAGTAGGTTGGGACATCTACCTTCTGCATGACACAAGTAATTTTTCCAACAATTGTTTACAGACAGATTATTTCACTTCATAATTCACTGTATCACAATTCCAGTGGGTCAGAAGTTTACTACACTAAGTTGACTGTGCCTTTAAACATCTTGGAAAATTCCAGAAAATTATGTCATGGCTTTGAAGATTCTGATAGGCTAATTAACATAATTTGAGTCAATTTGATGTGCACCTGTGGATGTATTTCAAGGCCTACCTTCAAACTCAGTGCCTCTTTGCTTGACATCATGGGTAAATCAAAAGAAATCAGCCAAGACCTCAGAATTTTTTTTGTAAACCTCCACAAGTCTGGTTCATCCTTGGGAGCAATTTCCAAATGCCTGAAGGTACCACGTTCATCTGTACAAACAATAGTACGCAAGTATAAACACCATGGGACCACGCAGCCGTCATTCTGCTCAGGAAGGAGACGCGTTCTGTCTCCTAGAGAAGATCGTACTTTGGTGCGAAAAGTGCAAATCAATCCCAGAACAGCAGCAAAGGACCTTGTGAAGATGCTGGAGGAAACAAGTACAAAAGTATCTATATCCACAGTAAAACGAGTCCTATATCGACATAACCTGAAAGGCCGCTCAGCAAGGAAGAAGCCACTGCTACAAACCACCATAAAAAAGCCAGACTACGGTTTGCAACTGCACATGGGGACAAAGATCATACTTGTTGGAGAAATGTCCTCTGGTCTGATGAAACAAAAATAGAACTGTTTGGCCATAATGACCATCGTTATGTTTGGAGGAAAAAGGGGGAGGCTTGCAAGCCGAAGAACACCATCCCAACCTGAAGCACGGGGGTGGCAGCATCATGTTGTGGGGGTGCCTTGCTGCAGGTGGGACTGGTGCACTTCATAAAATAGATGGCATCATGAGGAGGGAAAATTTTGTGGATATATTGAAGCAACATCTCAAGATATCAATCAGGAAGTTAAAGCTTGGTCGCAAATGGGTCTTCCAAATGGACAATGACCCCAAGCATACTTCCAAAGTTGTGACAAAATGGCTTAAGGACAACAAAGTCCAGGTATTGGAGTGGCCATCACAAAGCCCTGACCTCAATCCTACAGAACAATTGTGGGCAGAACTGAACAAGTGAGTGCAAGCAAGGAGGCCTACAAACCTGACTGAGTTACACCAGCTCTGTCAGGAGGAATGGGCCAAGATTCACCAAACTTATTGTGAGAAGCTTGTGGAAGGCTACCCGAAACGTTTGCCCCGAGTTAAACAATTTAAAGGCAATGCTACCAAGTACTAATTGAGTGTATGTAAACTTCTGACCCACTGAGAATGTGATGAAAGAAATAAAATATGAAATAAATCATTCTGACATTTTACATTCTTAAAATAAAGTGGTGATCCTAACTGATCTAAGATAGGGGAACTTTTACTGGGATTAAATGTCAGGAATTGTGAAAAACTGAGTTTAAATGTGTTTGGCTAAGGTGTATGTAAACTTCTGACTTCAACTCTAGAAAGGATGGTTGTTGTTCCTTTAAGGGCGAGGTCATCGCGAGGCAGAAAGCAGCGACAGAGGTTAAGGTGCAGAGTTCAGTCCCCTTTCCATTCTTCATTAAGTCGTTCATTCCTTTCCTTTCTGGCTCGCACTTGTCCCCCCCCCTCTCCTTTCTCTCTACCACCATTCTGTATCAGTCCTTCAAGACCTCACACACCAAGAGGCCAGAGTCTCTCCATCCTTTACTCCACCTGCAACTCGCAACACTATACAGTGTAAAACAGAGTTATAAATATTTTGATGCTACATTGTGTTTATACTTCCTCAAAAAATAAGGTATTAAGCAACCTGATACAAAAGTGCATTCTCTCTTTGTCTTCGTCTGTCTCGTCCTCCTCCCTCTCTCCATCATCAAGTTGTCTGTCATGTCAGAGAGGAGAAGTAGAAGGATCGCTCCATTTGGGGGGGGGGGGGTGGGGGGTCAGGGGGTGATGCCAGCTCCAACTTGCAGGTGACTGCTTCTATGCTGAGGTCTTGTAGGGGGTCTCTTCTCAAACAGACACACTGACACTGCCTCTAAACTGAGGTCTTGTAGGGGGGGGGGGGGGGGGTATTCTTCTCACATCCAAACATCACCACCTGCCCAGCTACCCAGTCTAGTCCAGTCCGGTCTAGTCCAGTTCCAGCCCAGTTCAGTCCAGTCCAATGACAGAACAGAATGTGAGAAGGAGGAGGAGTCAGCCTCAGGCTTAGTGGAATGGTACAAATCAAATCAAGGCATTCAAGAGAGAAAAAGACAAACAGCCAAAACGTGTTGTTTTCCTTCCTATCAGTGACAAGGAGGGATGAAACAGTCTCCAACTAAAGGACACGTTTTTCAAAAAGAGGACAAATAGGATGACAGACTTCAGTAGTACTTCATAGAGGGGCGGGGGGGGGGGGGACAGGGTCGGGTTGGTTTTTTGGGTTGAGGATGCAGAATGGTTGAATAAAATCCCAGAAGGCTTGACGGAGCTGTGTGTGTGTTTGCGTCTGTACTGTGTGTGTGTGTGTTTGCGTCTGTACTGTGTGTGTGTGTGTTTGCGTCTGTACTGTGTGTGTGTGTGTTTGCGTCTGTACTGTGTGTGTGTGTGTGTTTGCGTCTGTACTGTGTGTGTGTGTGTGTGTCTGTCCATCCCATCACAAGAGTTCGTACTGCCTCAGATGCATCCTCTGAATGATATCGCGACAGTCGTTGAAGACTCTCCTGATGTTCTCCGTGTCCACAGCACAGGTGAAGTGGGGGTAGCAGTAGTGTCTGCCATCTCCACTGGCAGTGCTGATCCTCTGAGGAGGGGAGGAAGAGCAGGTTAGACTAGTGTAGGGTTATCCACAAGAGTCAAGCATAAAAAAAACAGCTATTAAAAGTGGATTTTAAAGCTACAGTATTAATACATCAATGTTAGGACCGTTTGAACAAAACATTTTGGGGTTCAAATCCCAGACTGTAGCTTTAAACCGACATCTCAATAGTAATATTGAATAGTTACCAGGAACTCGTCTCGGATGAAGAACTTAGCTCTTGTTACTTTTGGGTCTTCACCAGGTTCAGGAGTCGCTGTAAGAACAGAGACAGAAACTGTTATTGTAAAACAGAGACAGAGTTGCTGTAAAACAGAGACAGACAGAAACTGTTACTGTAAAACAGAGACAGAGTTGCTGTAAAACAGAGACAGACAGAAACTGTTATTGTAAAACAGAGACAGAGTTGCTGTAAAACAGAGACAGACAGAAACTGTTATTGTAAAACAGAGAGAGTTGCTGTAAAACAGAGACAGAGTTGCTGTAAAACAGAGACAGACAGAAACTGTTATTGTAAAACAGAGACAGAGTTGCTGTAAAACAGAGACAGACAGAAACTGTTATTGTAAAACAGAGACAGAGTTGCTGTAAAACAGAGACAGACAGAAACTGTTACTGTAAAACAGAGACAGACAAACTGTTACTGTAAAACAGAGACAGAGTTGCTGTAAAACAGAGACAGAGTAGCTGTAAAACAGAGACAGAGTTGCTGTAGAACAGAGACATAGTGGTGTGGGATGGTGTGGGTTAATGTGATGTGGTGGAGCTACCTACCTGATGTGGTGTGGGATGGTGTGGGTTAATGTGATGTGGTGTGGGTTAATGTGATGTGGTGTGGGATGGTGTGGGTTAATGTGATGTGGTGGAGCTACCTACCTGATGTGGTGTGGGATGGTGTGGGTTAATGTGATGTGGTGGAGCTACCTACCTGATGTGGTGTGGGATGGTGTGGGTTAATGTGATGTGGTGTGGGTTAATGTGATGTGGTGTGGGTTAATGTGATGTGGTGTGGGATGGTGTGGGTTAATGTGATGTGGTGTGGGATGGTGTGGGTTAATGTGATGTGGTGGAGCTACCTACCTGATGTGGTGTGGGATGGTGTGGGTTAATGTGATGTGGTGGAGCTACCTACCTGATGTGGTGTGGGATGGTGTGGGTTAATGTGATGTGGTGGAGCTACCTACCTGATGTGGTGTGGGATGGTGTGGGTTAATGTGATGTGGTGGAGCTACCTACCTGATGTGGTGTGGGATGGTGTGGGTTAATGTGATGTGGTGGAGCTACCTACCTGATGTGGTGTGGGATGGTGTGGGTTAATGTGATGTGGTGGAGCTACCTACCTGATGTGGTGTGGGATGGTGTGGGTTAATGTGATGTGGTGGAGCTACCTACCTGATGTGGTGTGGGATGGTGTGGGTTAATGTGATGTGGTGGAGCTACCTACCTGATGTGGTGTGGGATGGTGTGGGTTAATGTGATGTGGTGGAGCTACCTACCTGATGTGGTGTGGGATGGTGTGGGTTAATGTGATGTGGTGGAGCTACCTACCTGATGTGGTGTGGGATGGTGTGGGTTAATGTGATGTGGTGGAGCTACCTACCTGATGTGGTGTGGGATGGTGTGGGTTAATGTGATGTGGTGGAGCTACCTACCTGATGTGGTGTGGGATGGTGTGGGTTAATGTGATGTGGTGGAGCGACCTACCTTCGTTGGGTATGGTGTAGCGAGAATATTCCGGAAAGTAGTCTTCGATTTTGGATTTTCCAGCTAATACCTTCTCAGCCAACATGTCCTGCTTGTTCAGAAACAATATGACCGATATGGTGCGTAACCACCTGGAAATAAACACACAAATCAGCATTAGAATGGTACAGTATGGTTGAGCCCATACAATACCAGGAGAGTGGTTTCAATTCCCCGGAACCATCCGTACGTGACTAAACGCATGTATAAGTCCCCTTGGATGAAAGTGTCTGATAAACGACATGTATGAAGGTGTTCACACCCCCCCTTGGCAGTAGATCAATTATGTTGCATTACAACCTGTAATTGATCTGGATTTCATTCAATGGACACAAAGATAGTTCAAATTGGTGAAGTGAAATGTAAAATAAATAAATACTAGTTTCAAAAAATAAATAAAATAAATAAACGGAGAAGTGGTGTGTGTGTGTGTGTGTGTGTGTGTGTGTGTGTGTGTGTGTGTGTGTGTGTGTGTGTGTGTGTGTGTGTGTGTGTGTGTGTGTGTGTGTGTGTGTGTGTGTGTGTGTGTGTGTGTGTGTGTGTGTGTGTGTGTGTGTGTGTGTGTGTGTGTGTCTGTGTGTGTGTGTCTGTGTGTGTGTGTGTGTGTCTGTGTGTGTGTGTGTTCGCCCCCTTTGCTATGAAGCCTCTAAATAAGACCTGGTGCAACCAATTAGCTTCAGAAGACACATCATTAATTAAATAAAGTCCAACTGTGTGCCATCTAAGTGTCACATGATCTCAGTATATATACACCTGTTCTGAAAGGCCCCAGAGTCTGCAACACAACTAAGCAAGGGGCAACATGAAGACCAAGGAGCTCTCCAAACAGGTCCGGGATAAAGTTGTGGAGATCTGGCTGTGCCGGGTGGAGATTATAACAGAACATGGCCAAGATGTTCAAATGTTCATAGATGACGAAGGGTGAAGCAAGTCAGCACCTCAGGAGTAAATGTCAGTTGGCTTTTCATAGCCGATCATTAAGAGTATCTCTACCACTCCTGCTGTCTCTAGAGAGTTGAAAACAGCATGTCTGGGACAGGTAGCAGGTCTGGGACAGGTAGCAGGTCTGGGACAGGTAGCAGGTCTGGGACAGGTAGAAGGTCTGGGACAGGTAGCAGGTCTGGGACAAGTAGAAGGTCTGGGACAAGTGGAAGGTCTGGGACAAGTGGAAGGTCTGGGACAGGTAGAAGGTCTGGGACAGGTAGCAGGTCTGGGACAGGTAGAAGGTCTGGGACAGGTAGAAGGTCTGGGACAGGTAGAAGGTCTGGGACAGGTAGAAGGTCTGGGACAGGTGGGAGGTCTGGGACAAGTGGAAGGTCTGGGACAGGTGGAAGGTCTGGGACAGGTAGAAGGTCTGGGACAGGTAGCACGTCCGGTGAACAGGTCAGGGTTCCATAGCCGCAGGCAGAACAGTTGAAACTGGTTCTAGTAACTTTCCGTTATTCTGTGGATTATAAATTATTCTGCATGGTTGAAGTTTTGGTCTCTTAAATCAGAAAGGGGGAAATCTCATATTCCATAACGAGCCCAGAACTTCCTCCTTCTACAGTTCATATGCCCGCTGGACCGAATCCACCCCATCACAAAATGGGAATGTTTCCCTCTAGTGATTGTTGTTCTATGACATATAACAGACCTGTTATTCCAGATACTGCGGAAGAGATCCAGGGCTTCCCGTAGCCTGTTGGTGTTGTTGTCCTCTCGTATGACCATGTTGTAGCTGCTGCTGGCAACCACAAAGATGATAGCAGTCACATCTAGACAGAGGACGAGAGGAGGAGAAGGTTTAGATGGTGATAGCAGTCACTTCTAGACAGAGGACGAGAGGAGGAGAAGGTTTAGATGGTGATAGCAGTCACTTCTAGACAGAGGACGAGAGGAGGAGAAGGTTTAGATGGTGATAGCAGTCACTTCTAGACAGAGGAGGAGAGGAGAGGAGGAGAAGGTTTAGATGGTGATAGCAGTCACTTCTAGACAGAGGAGGAGAGGAGAGGAGGAGAAGGTTTAGATGGTGATAGCAGTCACTTCTAGACAGAGGACGAGAGGAGAGGAGGAGAAGGTTTAGATGATGATAGCAGTCACTTCTAGACAGAGGACGAGAGGAGGAGAAGGTTTAGATGGTGATAGCAGTCACTTCTAGACAGAGGACGAGAGGAGGAGAAGGTTTAGATGGTGATAGCAGTCACTTCTAGACAGAGGACGAGAGGAGGAGAGGAGGAGAGGAGGAGAGGAGAGGAGGAGAAAGTTTAGATGGTGATAGCAGTCACTTCTAGACAGAGGACGAGAGGACGAGAGGAGGAGAGGAGGAGAGGAGGAGAGGAGAGGAGGAGAAAGTTTAGATGGTGATAGCAGTCACTTCTAGACAGAGGACGAGAGGACGAGAGGAGGAGAGGAGGAGAGGAGAGGAGGAGAAGGTTTAGATGGTGATAGCAGTCACTTCTAGACAGAGGACGAGAGGAGGAGAAGGTTTAGATGGTGATAGCAGTCACTTCTAGACAGAGGAGGAGAGGAGGAGAAGGTTTAGATGGTGATAGCAGTCACTTCTAGACAGAGGAGGAGAGGAGGAGAAGGTTTAGATGGTGATAGCAGTCACTTCTAGACAGAGGACGAGAGGAGGAGAAGGTTTAGATGGTGATAGCAGTCACTTCTAGACAGAGGAGGAGAGGAGGAGAAGGTTTAGATGGTGATAGCAGTCACTTCTAGACAGAGGAGGAGAGGAGGAGAAGGTTTAGATGGTGATAGCAGTCACTTCTAGACAGAGGAGGAGAGGAGAGGAGGAGAAGGTTTAGATGGTGATAGCAGTCACTTCTAGACAGAGGAGGAGAGGAGAGGAGGAGAAGGTTTAGATGGTGATAGCAGTCACTTCTAGACAGAGGAGGAGAGGAGAGGAGGAGAAGGTTTAGATGGTGATAGCAGTCACTTCTAGACAGAGGACGAGAGGAGAGGAGGAGAAGGTTTAGATGATGATAGCAGTCACTTGTAGACAGAGGAGGAGAGGAGAGGAGGAGAAGGTTTAGATGGTGATAGCAGTCACTTCTAGACAGAGGAGGAGAGGAGAGGAGGAGAAGGTTTAGATGGTGATAGCAGTCACTTCTAGACAGAGGACGAGAGGAGGAGAAGGTTTAGATGGTGATAGCAGTCACTTCTAGACAGAGGACGAGAGGAGGAGAAGGTTTAGATGGTGATAGCAGTCACTTCTAGACAGAGGACGAGAGGAGAGGAGGAGAAGGTTTAGATGGTGATAGCAGTCACTTCTAGACAGAGGACGAGAGGAGAGGAGGAGAAGGTTTAGATGGTGATAGCAGTCACTTCTAGACAGAGGAGGAGAGGAGGAGAGGAGAAGGTTTAGATGGTGATAGCAGTCACTTCTAGACAGAGGAGGAGAGGAGGAGAGGAGAAAGTTTAGATGGTGATAGCAGTCACTTCTAGAGGAGGGGAGAAAGACAGAGAGAGGTTAGAAGATCACACACCAACTATCTGATCAGGTCACCTTTCTAGTTAGAGAGAAAATATCCAACTCACCATTAAAGCATTGGATCCATTTTCTCCTCTCATCTCTCTGGCCACCTACATCAAACATACTGGGAGAGGAGAGAGAGAGAGGTCACAACTACATCAAACATACTGGGAGAGGAGAGAGAGAGAGGTCACAACTACATCAAACATACTGGGAGAGGAGAGAGAGAGAGGTCACAACTACATCAAACATACTGGGAGAGGAGAGAGAGAGAGGTCACAACTACATCAAACATACTGGGAGAGGAGAGAGAGAGAGGTCACAACTACATCAAACATACTGGGAGAGGAGAGAGAGAGAGGTCACAACTACATCAAACATACTGGGAGAGGAGAGAGAGAGAGGTCACAACTACATCAAACATACTGGGAGAGGAGAGAGAGAGAGAGAGAAGAAAGAGAGAAAGAGAGAGAAAGAGAGAGCAAGAGAGAGCAAGAGAGAGATCACAACTGCATCTGCTGACTAGCTGGCTGACTGACTGCTGACCAGCTGGGTGACTGACTGACTGACTGCTGACCAGCTGGGTGACTGACTGCTGACCAGCTGGGTGACTGACTGCTGACCAGCTGGGTGACTGACTGCTGACTAGATGGCTGACTGACTGCTGACTAGCTGGCTGACTGATTGGCTGGCAGGCCGGGACATTGGAGCCCTCCGGTGGAGACTAACGGTATTGCCCTCTATGAGCAGAGACCTGGAGCCCTTTGTATCAAGGATCAGGCCCCCCCCTGTCCATCTAGTCTTATTTATTATGATCTAGGATCAGGCCCCCCCCTGTCCATCTAGTCTTATTTATTATGATCTAGGATCAGGTCCCCCCTGTCCATCTAGTCTTATTTATTATGATCTAGGATCAGGTCCCCCCTGTCCATCTAGTCTTATTTATTATGATCTAGGATCAGGTCCCCCCTGTCCATCTAGTCTTGTTTATTATTATCTAGGATCAGTTCCCCCCCGTCCATCTAGTCTTATTTATTATGATCTAGGATCAGGTCCCCCCTGTCCATCTAGTCTTGTTTATTATTATCTAGGATCAGTTCCCCCCCGTCCATCTAGTCTTGTTTATTATGATCTAGGATCAGTTCCCCCCCTGTCCATCTAGTCTTATTTATTATGATCTAGGATCAGGTCCCCCCCTGTCCATCTAGTCTTATTTATTATGATCTAACAGGGGAAACTAGATCAACATTCCTACTCAGAGACTCTTTGTGAATATGGGCCCCGAGTCCTATCTAAAATCTGCTCGAGCTCAGTTTCAGATACGACCAGTTAGCATACGAGAGGGAGAGACAGAGACACTGAGAGACAGAGACACTGAGAGACAGAGACACTGAGAGAGACAAAATATAAAACAATTAGAGTGTCATTTCCCCAAAAGTGGTTTCAAAGACCTCTCTGATGAGGATAGGCTACCCGTCCTGTTGGGGGAGGACACAGAGAGACCTCTCTGATGAGGATAGGCTACCCGTCCTGTTGGGGGAGGACGCAGAGAGACCTCTCTGATGAGAGTAGGCTACCCGTCCTGTTGGGGGAGGACACAGAGAGACCTCTCTGATGAGAGTAGGCTACCCGTCCTGTTGGGGGAGGACACAGAGAGACCTCTCTGATGAGGACAGGCTACCCGTCCTGTTGGGGGAGGACACAGAGAGACCTCTCTGATGAGAGTAGGCTACCCGTCCTGTTGGGGGAGGACACAGAGAGACCTCTCTGATGAGGACAGGCTACCCGTCCTGTTGGGGGAGGACACAGAGAGACCTCTCTGATGAGGATAGGCTACCCGTCCTGTTGGGGGAGGACACAGAGAGACCTCTCTGATGAGAGTAGGCTACCCGTCCTGTTGGGGGAGGACACAGAGAGACCTCTCTGATGAGAGTAGGCTACCCGTCCTGTTGGGGGAAGACACAGAGAGACCTCTCTGATGAGGACAGGCTACCC